>NW_025861626.1:119166-156621 GCF_002878395.1 Capsicum annuum
GACCACTTACTTCAAGCATAACTTCTCAGAAAACCTCAACAAAGAGACAACACTTTCATGGGATTTTGCCATAATTATCCCTTACCCAACTAGATCTCTCAATCCACTTCTCAATAGCCAAAAACTCAACTTTAATCTCCAACTGGCCTCCAACTCAACTGAAAAAAGGTTGATGCATGCAAATCTCAACCACAACAGACTGATACCATCTTGATACCCACAGAAATGAATCCAAAGAAGTATCCAAGACACAATAAAATCAAGCACGTGTCATTCGACTGATTGCAAATCTACATCTACTCTTCCTTTACCAATCCATACATTCAACCTACCCTAAATAAGGAGGAAAATCACCTAAGTTTTGTCTGTGCAATGTCATCACAAATGACTCGAAGAACATAGTTTGATCCGCTGAAAGTACATATGATAAATTTAAGAATAAGACCATAAGGCGCTATCTAGGCACACGAATGGAGATAATCAAAGGGTACAATCTATGGAAATGCCGTAACTAGTCCAAATTATAATAAAAAATACAATCCAAACGATCAAGGAAGAACTACTCGTTAGTTTTTTTATCCACACTAGGATGTCACATTATTTGATAATGAAACCTTATCGAATCCACTCTTGTATACTACTCCCACTACATATATTATGCAAATTATCCAATGAAAACTGAAGACCCATGGTCAAAGTTGAAGGAACAAATACCGGGTCCATTGGCTATAATCTAAACACTTATCAACTGCAAGCATTTATACTCTAAATAATCATACTTCCAAGTCGCTATTCCAATGCAACAAATCAAAACTAAGCCAATAAGCCTATATCAATTCCATCTACTCAAATTGATTTTTGTATCTAAATATGTCGTATCCCTGCTAAATCTTACCAAGAAAGGGTTGAGACATAGCTAAAGAACAAAAATCACCAAAGGGATAACCATCGACTAAAAATCCAAACAACCAACTCTATAACTGCTAGAGGGCATGAAATGCAGCCACAAAATAAAAATCTCACCAAGGAGTAAATCAAAGCATAGCAGTAGAAACAAACCCCAACATATATAAATCATTGGATGCAAACATGAGGATTCAACTACATATCCGTTGGAGGGAACAAATCAATAAAACATACTCAAAAACTCCCCAAAGCTGCAAACCATACCACCGATGGCTAAATCTCTAGCAACTAGGAGAAATACAACTTAAGCCAAGAGCTAATCAATCCAATACTCCTTCCCATTATTAATATCCATAGGTACATATCATCAAGAAGAAATGCCTCACCAGACATCATTAGGTAAAATAAACCTAGAAATAGGGCCTTGGTTTATCTACACAAGTAGGATAATCATCACTCGATCCATCCATGAATCCCATCAACAAGGAATAAAAAGTACCTATCTTGAAACCAAGGTCAATGTCAAAACCACAAACAGGAAACCAAATAACTAAACTTACAGAATTTCTAGTTTGCCAACTCAAAAAGAGATCATAGGAACTATCTTTTGTCTCCAACTCTCTAACTCGATGAAAGACAAGAATTATATAACGATGAGTATGGAGTATCCAATCTCCACACAAATATCAAAGGCAAACCATCACAAGGAGATGAATCCAAGAAATCTAAGGGATGAACTCAAGACATCTCTATGTAAAAATAAAATGCACTATTGAGTAATGAAATAGCCACGAGCAAAAAATGAACCCCAAACTAGTATAGCTCAAAAATAGGACATATAGAAAGGGATAGCCAAGGGAAAAGCCTTAAAAACATAGGAGGAAAGTCTAAGACTCCCAAACTTTAGGACGACAATATAGATAAATTGCTAACTCTAGAACCATACAAAATAACGTAAGGTGATCTTATCTTCAATATCACAATACATTCCCAAATAAATCTAAACCAGCTAACCAAGAGGGAAAAAAATTAACCTCGCCTTGATATAAGGAAGAAATCATAAAATTGGGCTATATCAACTCAAGCCACCGAATAAGAATCGCAACGAGATAGAATTCTATCTAGATAACACTTGTTTATATAGCTACCCAATGAGGATCAACTATATCAAGTAATATCAATACCCTCAAGCAGTGATGGCAATAACAATAATAATATCAATATACAAATAATCAATAGGCGGTACCCAAATTAATATCAATATCATGTATCACTTAAGAGCCACGATAAGGCAAATATGCGAGGTTAAATGGGACTCGAACCCAAATGCTATAGTCTTAGTGATAAAATATCAACACATATCTACTCCATTCACTACTAAAAGAAATAAACTAGAGGTGTATTTATATAGATATTAATTTAGTAACAAGGCACAAAATAATTAGTATGAACATATAAAGGCATATAATCATCAATGGGTATGAAGACCCCATTAGTCACAATAAAAAGAATTAAATATACGAGAAATAAAATACACTAATAATTGTGAAATCGCAATCACATGCCTAATGGATCTATAGGAGAATCAATCTGAACATGTATAAACTCGAACCGACCGACTAAATAATCATTTGAGGCACCAAGAACACTATCTATAACTAAAGGTGCCATAATCATCATGAATTGGATCTAAAGTAGAAAGTCTATCAGTCCCATATTGGGAAATTCTCTAGACTAATAGCTGATCTATCTATAGTCGTTGTTGATACCCAATTTTGGCTCGCCCTTTTTCTTTTAATTGCTTTTCCGATGCTTCATGGCCCTAAATAATTTTTTAAAAATTAAATAATAAATAAGATTCACATTTTATCTCTATTTCTATAAATTTTAAAAAATAAAAGAGGATTTATTTTTCTATCATCTTATAAAATATCTTAATTAAATATTTTAACATCAAAATCACAAAATATCTTTTGATAATTGCATTTACATTTTTTTACACACATAAATATATATATTGTTAATATTAAATCATAAAAAGGTATCAAATTGGACGTGTATACAAATTATATCTATAAATTGTATACTTCAAACTAAAAAATAATTTTTAGGATGTCATGAAGCATTAATAAAATTAATTTAAGTATAATAGGAGTATCCAGGCTAGCAATAATCCATTCTCATTTTTTATGTCACTTGAACCTAACTGTATTTATACTAAGAGCCCGACAATTAGCTTGAAACTTAGTACAATTCCTATATCCACTTTTCCATTCCACCTCAATAGATACAATTTAACCTAATCCATTAAATTATTTTAACTCTGAACGATCCCAAAATTTTTCGTTGTTTATATAAATATATATATATATATATATATAGATATAGATATATATATATATAGATATAGATATAGATATATATATATATATATAAAAAAAAATATGTATATATATATATATATTTTAATTTATTTTATTTTTATTTGGACTGTTCTAATTAAAATCGGAAGGATAAAAAATAGTCTTTATTGACTCTTTATATTTACCCGCATATAAAAAACTTACAATTTTATTTTTTGTTCCTATATTGAAACATGGATCGTCGATCAAATGATCGAACGGCCCATATTTCAGTCAATAGAATAAACACAAGTACATCAGATTTCTTTTTATTTCCCTAAATTTTTCAACCACGCATGATTCCTTTTTCCCAAGAGGTAGTTATACGACTCTTTTCTTTTCCTAAAATAGCAGTAATGGCAAACTCCCTCTCCTCTTCTCTCCTCCCCTCTCTTCTCATCTTTCCTAAAATTGGAACCAAGGCTGCACCATGGCAGACATAGCTGCAACCCCTGCAAGATTCCCCTCTCTTTTTAGCCATACCAACCCGTGAGTCCCTTCAATATTAGAAAATCAGACCCAAATTGGTTCTTCTACGGAAAGTTTATTTCAAATTCGCACTAAATGAACAAAATCATCCAAACTCGTGAAGCCCTTTCAACTTTTGAATATCAAATACATCCCTTTTGATTTGACCATTGGTTTCCTTGAATTGTTTTTTCGTTTCAAATCCAGACATAAATATCCACGTTTTTACCTAATTGAGGACAAGTTTTTTAATAAGGAAAAGGGGAAACTGGTTCATAAAACCATAACATGCGATATCATCTCCTATTCATCACCCTATCACTTTTTCATTATTTATGAGTCATATTGTAGTCGAGTTCAAAGATCAAGTTCGTTGTCGGAATAATTGACGGAAAGCTCCTCGTTTGCTGCGTACGAATTCGCCCTTTCATCTCACTTTTATCGTCCTTCTTTCATACCGTTTTGATTCCGTGGACATGTAGTATTTGTTTAATTTAGAAGAAAATGTAAGTTGTTGCCATTGATTATAGAAAATAAATCTTTACGCGAATTTTGTCAAGTTTGTTAGCCATGTTGTTTTCTTGAATTTTGGTAACTGAGTATAAATTTTTGATTCCATATAATTATCTAATTTGTGACTATAAGTTTTCATAATAATGTGTCAATGACGTGGTTATTTTGTTTCGGTATTTCAAAAAATCTCCTCTTTAATTGGATTTTTAAAGACAAGTGTAGTTCAATTAGCTTATTTCAAGTGTTGCCTTTGGTTATTCAATCCTAATTTCAAACCTAAAAATAAATATTAATCCGGTCCTTTATCTGTTATGCTTTGTTTGCTCTTACGAATGATTTTATAGTTATGAAAATGATTATACTTTGATGCTTTACTTCAGTGACCACTGGTTGATCTTTTGTTCCTTCCATTATAGAGTTCAAGCTCACTATTAGTTCTTATCCTCTTAATTTGTTTGTATATGGGTAATCCATGTAAGATATCATATGTCCCACTGAACGTCATCTCTGGAGATTCAATGTTAAGAATTATTTCCAACTATTGGGTTTAAAATTTTGAGTTTTAAGAGTGCTTAGGTGAATTTAGATTGACTAGCATTTGTGACTAATTTCAAGTTGAGTCTCAAATGAAATAAATCTTGAGTTTGAATATGTTAACCCTTACTTCCCCCCTTGTTCTTTGATCCGTTTTGCTGGCAACTTTAGCAATATTGTTTGCCTTAGTTCGGTTTCGATAATGAGTTCTTACTGATGTGGTAATCTATCCGTGAATTTGGTAACTAGAATTCTAATATTATGGCTTTCCCAATCCCTTTCTTTACAATAGATTGCATATTTTACGAGGTTCTAAAAAAGTGAATGAATTTGTATTCACAACATCTAAATCAAACTTTGCTTATGCCAAAATATGGCATCTACATAGTCAATTTCTTTGCGAAAGGTAGGGAGATTTTTGTGCACGTAGCTTTCCTTCTTTCCCTTTTTAAAAAAATTATTTCTTACATGTATGGAAATCATTATTGAATTATCAGATACATCATGTGCCCGTAAATTGGTAAGCGTGAGGAACATTTAATCTGACTGGTAGTAATCGCTTTATTTATTTATCACATATAATTTTATTCTTTTTGACCTACTTTGTGTGTATTAATTATCGTGATGGAATTTTGTACATAATATACTTCTCTGAGAGTCCTGAAAGGTTGGCCTATTGGATGCATATTAACATCAGGGGGTGTTTTTCATTTGAGATTAGGTTTAGCTAAATTATATGGGGTATAAACATTCACATGATTGAAGTGTATGTCATGATTCTGAGTTCTCTATTTACTCAAGTGGTCGAGTTCATAAGAAGAGACAAATAGCGTGATCTGATCCTAGTAACTCGTGTTTAATAATTCTCTGATTTTCATTCATACCTTATTAGATTATTTTATCTTTTCTAATCCTTATCTTTTATTTTTCATGTGAAGTCGGGAGTTGGAGTTTCCATTGAAACTCCATTTTGGCCCGAAGATCAAGTCAACGGCCATAGGAAAAGACCTTGGGGGTCTACGTCGCTAGGAGTTACTCGCTTCAATAGAAACTTACAGTATCTAGCCCCTTACTTTCTTTATGTTATCATTGGTTTTGCTTAATAACCTTGTATTACTTTGAATATTTTTATATGTGACTTTGCTTGAAATTGATTAACTTTATTTTGCTTAATTTTATTTAAATTTTGAATCCCTTAGTGTTGATTTTATTATGCAAATTGCTTATTCATTTAGCATCCGTAGACATAACAAAGATAAATGGTTAACCACTTATTTTACAATTTTGTACCTGTGAATCACCCTTCTTTTTTAAAAAAATAAGTGGAAAGCTTTGTTTTAAGTGCAATCTCAAATTAAGAAAGAATGTGTTTTTGAAAATGATTAAAATGGTTTGTGATAGCATTCGTTTTACAAATTATTAATCAATGAGTTTTATCATCTAAATCAAGTATTTTAAATAAGTCGCTAAGGAATTTAACTGGCCAAACCCTTTTAAATTTTGCAAATACCTAAACAACTCAAAAATGTGATTTTCATTGACTACTTTCCACATTTATTTCCTATGTTTATTTTAAATTTTCAGACTCTAAAACCTCCAAAACACAAGGTTCATATAAATACATTCTATCATATATGACATGTTGTTATTGCTACTTTTATTTATTTATTTTCTTAAAATGAAATTATTATTATCATTATCCACACTTTATTTCAACTATATAGTTATAGGTGTATTTTTATTACCTTTATTTTTGTCTACTTTTAGATATTACAAATAATTGGATAGTACCATGATTGCCCATATTTTAAGAGTGTATAAGTCTAGTTTACTCAAAAACTAATACGTTAACATATTTTGATATATTTTTATTTTTGCGAAAAATGCATTTGCATAAATTTACTCTCGAAATAAATAATTTTTCATATTTTTTGAAGACAACATGATAACTTATAAATAAATAAATAATTTTTTACACGTTCCATTTTCCCTTACACCATAAGTGATTCCTTTACGAACTAAACTTTATATGTCACTAGACTTTATATTCTTATAAGACTATAAACTTTAAATTTTCTATTATGTATATAATGATATTAAATTCTCTCTCTCTATTCACACATCTCATTAAAACATGCGTGTGTATTTTGATAATAAATTATGTTACTTTTCGCATATCGTAAGATGTATATTTATGTACCTCGTGTGTTTTGTTTGAACTTAATAAATATGTGTAGTTATCACTATTTTGCAAATGATGAAAAAAAATAAATTTTTCCCAAATATTTTTCTAAAGCTATGTTTAAGGACTATCTTTGGATAGGCTCTGAGGGATGCTTAATACCTTCCTCTCGAGTAACCAAAACCCTTACTTAGAATCTCACTGGTTCTCGTAGATTAAAAACATAGTTTCTCTACCACAAAAAATTGTTTTCCTAATTTTCCTAAAAAGTAAGGTGGCGACTCGAAAACTAAGCAAATAATTTTTTCAAAAACCAGTAAGCGTCCGCTATGACCACCATACGTTGTGTGTTGTTTCGGCCTATTAGAAATGGGGTACGACAGCGTGGCAACTCTGCTGGGGATTTACATAGGTTTTGACCTTAGCAATTTATTTGATAAATTATATTTGGGAATATTTTATTATTTGTGTTCATTTTTCGCTATAATATAAATGTTAGCCATATACATTGCTTTGTTTGAGAACACTACTTGTTACTTCTTTAACATATGCACCTTTTATCAAGTCTTTAGCCGTACACGATTCACACATTGTGGTTCACATGGGGGGCGTCTTACACTCCTCCAAACCTTCTTTGAATTCTTTAGTTTCATATTCGGTGCAATTAGGTTAGTGCACCTTCTCGCAGTTACTCAGTCCCAGTCTCAAATATTTAGGAGAAACTCTTACTCTAGAAATAGTTAATGCTGCATGAACATTGGGCTTGATGGTCCAAGGTATTGTCTCTACAACTAGGAAGCCACGCTTTTGTACGAAAGTTATATACCTTGTGACATAATTTCTGTGAAATTGATTGAGATGGTCCAGAGGTCAGGAACTAACGTATTCAATACAATTTTGCTAACCCTCACTTAATTCCATCGATAACGTGGAGTATCTTTTTCAGAAAGAAACAAAAACTCTCTTCATTCAACTTTCATTTCAAACCCATAAATGTAGTGTATTATTGAAAGCTCCACAAACGGGTATTGAAATATTATCAAATATTTTTCAATAATTGAATTTCTCCTTCCAATTAACAAATGTGGAGTATTAGAAAAACTCTACCTTCATTTAATATCTGTTTCATGGCAATATTTTTTACATATCTTTCTTCCGCATCATCATTTGATGCCTCATTTCTAATTCACGATTACCTATTGTTATCAATACTTCATTTGCATTAGCTATCCCTAAGTTCCTTCAACTAGTGGCGGGGCCTTAGGATTCTTCCCTTCTTTGAATTCCTTTTACAAACAAACCATTCCATCCTACTCTATTCTTTCATACTCATGCGACATCTTTTGTTATCGTCGTCGTAGTTTTACTTTGTTATTCTCTTTTTGGAAAATTCTGAATTGTCCTAAATCTAAACGTGATAGAATCTGGATCCATCTATATCAATTTGTTTGGACGTAGGCCTTATATCTTGCAAAGAGAGGTTCCATAATGTAGGACGCGTTTTCTTGACATTATGTTGAACATAGTGCGAATGCTCTTGTCTTATAACCTAAACTAACTCTTTACCTTTGTATTTTTTAAAATCTTTCTTTACCCCAATAAAGTTTGATCGTTTTGAGATTCGAGCTGGTTGACTATCCTTACTTCACCAGATCTATGTCATCGACATTACCTTGACGTAGTTGGGCTGTTCAAGGAAGGAAAATCACTATGTCTGATCCGGCTACACCTAATCCAATTGGTACAGGGAATATCACAGTTATCAGCAAACCTCCTGAAACTTCTAAAGCTAGAGCTGCTAATCAACATGACGAGTATGTTGCCCGGTTGACTCAAAAGGTCTAGGATCTACGAGGAGAATTGAATCGGGCTAAGGAGTTGACTAACTTATCCATTATACTCAAAAGTCCACCTGCTGAACCCAGGATTACTGCACAAAACCCACCACGTTTTCCATCACTTAATTCACTGATTCCTAAACATTCCTCCTCAATATGCCCCATCTATCGATAATAATTCACTTTCGACCACCTCAGAAAATCCACCGAATCAACCACCTACCTACACCCCTCCACAAAGTCATCCAACCACCTACACTACCCATGTCTTTCCTCCTAATCAACAACTTCTTAACCCACCAAGTCAACCTTTAGATCATATTCTCTACGTTCCTCCACCTGCTTATACTTATCCGTCACCCACAACTACTCCTTCAACTCAACCAAGAAAACCACTCACTAATACCCCTTATAATCATCCACCACCTCCAATCCAAAATACTCCTAACACACAAAATTATCTCTCCCAGTCTATGCATGGGGCACATATTGCCATACCATACGCACAACATGTTCCTCCTATATATGCAGGGGAAAGAAAAACCTTTACCAACTCAATAACGATGAAGTTCCAACTCGAGGTTGACCAGTACGAGGAAATGAAGAAGGATGCTAAGGACAAAGCCAACAATGATTTAGCAAGAGAGATTCGTGAACTTAATGAAGCAATGAGAAACCTCCAAACTACCAGGGGAAGAAAGAGCCTAGAGTATGATGATCTATGTGTGCAACCAGACATTGACTTGCCAATAGGATACAAACCGCCAAAATTTTATCTTTTTAATGGAGTTGGTGACCCTCATTCACACTTGAGGGCCTACTGTGACAAGTTGGTAGGAGTAGGGAGAAATGAAATGATCAGAATAAAATTGTTTATAAGAAGTATGCCTGGTGAGGGTCTCACTTGGTACACACAACAAGATCTTCGTAAATGGTGTGGGTGGAATGATATGGCACAAGACTGCATGAATCGATTCAAATTCAATACTAAAATCACACCAGACAGGTTTTACTTGGCCAAGTTGAAAAAGAAACCAACTGAGACATTTCGTCAGCATATGCTATATTGGTGGGCAGAAGCAGCTAAAGTCCAACCACCAATGGGTGAAGGTGAAATGACTGCCACTTTCATTGAATGCCAAGATAACAGTTTGTACTATGAAAAAATTATAACTATGATGGGACAAAAGTTCATGGAAGTCGTTATAATGGGAGAAATCTTGGAAGATGGGATTAAGTCAGGGAGAATTGAAGACTATACAACTTTGCAAGCTGCAAGCAAAGCAATTCAATATAGTTCTATCAACGAGAACAAGAAGATGTGTCAAGATATATCTGCTGCTGTGATTGACCAAGGACATAAGATAAGTCAAACCCCTTTCTATGAATCAACCACGTCAACCCATCTATCCTTACCATTATGGTGAAACTTCTCAAATGCTTTACTATCCTTCACCAACTACCTATCCTGTCTATAACACCCAAGAAAATTATTACCAACCTCGAGCCCCTACTTTCCAAACCTACATCCATATAAGCCTGTCCAAGCTCCAAACCACCAAAATCGTCCACATACTGCACCTAGGGCCCGTTCGAATCCTGAAACCAAAACCACTCCCAACTATACCAAATAAGCATAAACATATGCCTAGTTATTTGAAAGGCTGATAACAGCAGGTATCATATAACCCACTAAGGGAAAATCCCAGATCCTATTCTAAAACAGTTTGATGGTTCCAAACATTGTGCATATCATTCTGGAATTGTTGGGCATGACACCAAAGATTGTTATGGACCTCAAAACAAAATTGAAGTCTTAAACAAAGAAGGATCAATTCAACTTGCTGGACCATAGCCCAATGTGACAAACAACCCTCTACCAAATCATGGGAATATCAATGTGAACGTGATAACTACCAAAGAAGATTAGGATTTGAAAGAGACCATTGTGCCAATTAGAAAGGTTGGAAGAGATGCACTATCACTGATCCTCCTAGAACTAGCAGCAACAAAGGATACTGCCACTACCAAAAGGAAGCCAACTATTTGGAATGCTGAATCATAAGAAGCTTGGAAGAATTGGACTTGTATTCCATACCTAGGTTCTTGGTAGATTGAACAAGTAGTTGGTCTTTTGAAATACTTTTTTAAATAGCATGATCTAAAATTGAGGCTCGATCGTGCCTAAAACTGTATGTTGTGTTGCCTCATCTTTTGAAAGCTTAATTGCAATATCTATGAATGAATTTTCTGTTTTCCTTAACTTTTTACAACGTATTACTTTCTATTTTTTTTAATATAAATTATCAAATCTGCCAATTAAGATCGTGACACAATAAAACAAATGAACAAAGTCTGATTTCAAGGAAGACTTCGAAGCATGACTGAGAGTTCAAACAACCAACCAAGGATACATGACTACTATGGGAGTGCTCAAGCACAATGACTACTTGTTCAAGGGGAGTCAAGACACTACATAAAGAAAGATTTTAGATAGGTTTTATGTAATATAGTTTTCATTTATCATGTACTTACAAACTACGTTTTGACCTGATTCCCTTGGTAGGATACGTAGATAACCCACATAGGGTTCAGGTGTACTATAGAAAAGAAAATCCAAAATCTCTTATTTGTAATAGGAAAATTACGCCTGACCTGATTCCCTAGGTAGGATATATAGGCAGCCTATAGCAGATTTGGCCCCTTTATTAGAAAAACTCCAAATCATTTTATGTACCTTGAACTATGTTTTGACATTATTCTCTCAACGAGATATGTAGGCAATCTGTATAAAATTCGGTCTTATCAAACCAAAAGTTATATACCTTTTACACCCCAAAAACCAGGACAGATTTTGAAAAGATGCCAATATGGATCATTGGATATTGTCAAGATGCATTTGACTTAGGCTACCAGAAAAGGAGTATAAAGATAAATGACATTTGTTTTGTCTCCAAGTGTAACAGTCTAAGATTGGAAGAAGTTTTAAAAACTATACATGCTTGGTCATATACGTATATTTATTAAACATTTTCTCACAAAGCCTTTACTACCGGTTCATTTGCAAAGTCTGAACAGAGATCACAAAGGTTTGAATAGAAGAAATGAATGGAGGGGCAACAAAGCCAAGCCTCGATCAACACGAATAAACACTCCCTCCCAACTAAGAATTATTGTTTGAGCGTAGGGACAACAAAAATGCAGGACGACAATGCTAAGTTGATGTTAAGGCTACCAATCATGGCCAGGAACATCATTTGGCCTCTGAGGGGAATTACTCAGCAAGGAAAAATGCCAAAAATCAGAGAACAATACTCAAGCAATTAGTAACACCATCTCCAGCCAAGATGCCCCACTCATTTTATTCTTTACTCTGCTATTTTATTTTGTAATTCATTTTTTTCCACTTAGTAATTTCGCCTTGAATTCTTGCAGGAATTAATTTAGAGTCTTCGAAGACAAGAAAATTTATCATTGGTCCATACGAATCCTTCATTATAAGGCACACAACTTTATTTCTTATCCATCATCTATTTTACTTTTACCTCACGACTTTATTCAATAACGTTACTCTAAAGTTTCCTTTCAAGAGTTACAACAATCAACATTAGTCTTCGAAGACAACTGGAGACTCATTCATCACGAAATCACCAAAGACAACCGGAGGATTTCACAACAATTAACATTAGTCTCCGAAGACAACCAGAGACTCATTCATCACGAGATCCCCAAAGACAACTGGAGGATTTCTCAACAATAAACATTAGTCTCCGAAGAAAACTGAAGACTCATTCATCACGAGATCCCCCAAAGATCATCGGAGGATTTAACAACAATCAACATTGTGTCCCCAAAGACAACCGTAGACACCGTCATCATCAAGTCTTCATACACAATTTTAGATATCATGCATCATTAACTCACCAAAGATAATCAGAAGACATCATTGAGTCCCTGGAGACAAACATCGGCCTCAGTTTACATTAAAGTTTTCTAAGACAACTGGAAACTTTGTTACATCATCAACATAAGTCGAGCGGCTACACTCTTACTTGACCTCCTACTTTAATAATTACTTTAAATTACTTTACCAACTTTAAATTTTTACCTTAAATCTTATAGACATCATTGATCATCAAGTCTTCAAAAAACAACTGGAGACGTCATCCACTCTCTGAAGACAATCAGAGGCATCATTTAATCTCGTAGACAAGCGGAGACTTTATTCAACATTAAAAATTCCGAAGACAACTGGATGCTTCATTACAACACCCGCAAAAGTCGAGTGGCTACATTCTTACATTACTTTTTCTTACATATTTCATAGTTTTTATTCAACTGGTAGTTTAACGTGAGTTTAATTTTTTATAGGAAACACATTTGCGATAATAAGACATACATCACAACATGGAACTACCCTCTTAGTAGAAAACTGGGGCAAGCTAGCAGAATGTAAAGCATCCCTAGCCACGTCAAGAATTTCGGCAAGGAAACTCAACTCAACTCGACTCAATTTTTTATTTTAACTTTTAGTATCATCATCCAGTGCCCTCTTAATCCGAAACTAGGGCAATTTTTGAAAATCCACAATCTCCGTTTCTCTCAAAATCCTCGACCAATATTGTTATTCCAATGCCTCCTCATTCCTAGCTATTCCCAAACAACTATTCTGGGACAAGTGCACTCGTATACACTCCATTCATGCTGAAATAATCCTCGAAGAAACTTAGTGTCACCATAATTCTACACTGGAGCAAAATTTTAGTGTTTACCAAATTTTGCGATGATTCAAACTACAAATGGTCGGTTTCTCATAAAACCCAAGATATGTAGGCAGCTCAAAAACTGGGGCCCGACCATAATCTTCCAAACACTTTATTTTGCTCGAGAAAAAATTAGTTATGTCAGTGTGATTGCCCAAAGATTTTCACACAGATCTTCGGTCACTCAGAAGCAACTGTTGACACCCAATTTTTGTTCACCCTTTTTCCTTTAATTATTTTTCTGATGCTTCTTGGCCTTAAATAATTTTTTGAAAATTAAATAATAAATAATATTCACATTTTAATCTCTATTTCTATAAATTTTAAATAATTAAAGATGATTTATTTTTTATCATCTTATAAAATATCTTAATTAAATAAATTAAATATTTTAACATTAAAATCACAAAATATCTTTTGATAATCGCATACACATTTTTTTACACACATAAATATACATATTGTTAATATTAAATCACAAAAAGGTATCAAATTGGATGCGTATACAAATTATGTCTATAATTTGTATACATCAAACTAAAAAATAATTTTTAGGATGTCAGGAAGCATCAATAAAATTAATTTCAGTAGAAAAGAAGTATCCAGGCCAGCAAAAATACAATCTCATTTTTTCTTTCACTCGAACCTGACTCTTTTCTTTTTACCAAGAGCCCAACAATTAGATCAAAACTCACTACAATTTCTATATCCACTTTTCCATTCCACTTCAACAGATACAATTTAACCTGATCTGTCAATTTATTTTAACTCCAAGGGATCCCAAAATTTTTGGTTGTTTATATATATATATATATATATATTATGCATATATATATTACAATTTATTTATTTTTATTCAGACTATTTTGCTTAAAATCGAATAGATAAAAAATAGTCATTTTTTCAATCGACTCTTTATATTTACCCGTATATATAAAATTTACAATTTTATTTTCTGTTCATATATTGAAACACAGACCGTCGATTAAACAATCGAACGGCCCATATTTCAGTCTGCAGAATAAACACAAGAACATCAGATTTCTTTTTATTTCCCAAAATATTTCAACCACATGTGATTTATTTTTGCCGAGAGGCAATGATATGTCTCTTTCCTTTTCCCAAAATAAAAATAATGGCGAACTCCCTCTCCTTTTCCCCTCTCCCCCTCTCTTCTCATCTTTCCTAAAATTGTAACCCTAGTTGCGTCGTGGCAGCCATAACTGCCACCCCTGCAAGATTCCCCTCCCTTTTTAGACATACCAAACTGTCAATCCCTTCAAGATCAAAAAATCAGAACCAAAGCGGTGCTTCAACAAAAAATTTATTTAAAATTTGCATTAAACACACAAAATCGTCAAAACTCGTGAAACACTTTTAACTTTTGAATGTCAAATAAATTCCTTTTGATTTGGGCATTGGTTTTTTTTTTTTTCAAATCCAGGCTTTCAAGTCTGGATTCAAATATAAATGCCCATGTTTTTACCTATTTGAGGACAAGTTTTTGATGAGGGAAAAGGGAAAACTGGTTTACAAAAACATAACACGCGATATAATCTCCTATTCATCAAACTCTCACTTTTCATTATTTATGATTCCTATTGAAGTTGAGTTCGAAGATCAAGTTCATTGTCAAAATAATTGGTGAAAAGTTCCTCGTTTGCTGCCCAACACAAGGTATGAATTCGACCTTTCGTCTCACTTTCATCTTCCTTCTTTCATACCGCTTTAATTCCGTGGACATGTTGTGTTGGTTTAATTTAGATAAAAATTTATGTTATTGCCATTGATTCTGGAAAATAAATCTTTGGGTGAATTTTGTCAAGTTTGTTAGCCATGGTATTTTCTTGAATTTTGGTAACTCAGTATAAATTTTTGATTTCATAAAATTATCTGATTTCTGACAATATGTTTCCTTAATAATGTGTCAATGACATGGTTATTTCATTTCAATATTTTAGAAAATCTCCTCTTGAATTGGATATTTAAAGACAAGTGTAGTTCAATTAGTTTATTTCAAGTGTTGCCTTTGGTTATTCTATCCTAATTTTAAACCTAAAAATAAATATTAATTCGGTCCTTCATTTGTTATACTTTGTTTGCACTTTCGAATGATTTCATAGTTATGAAAATAATTATACTTTGACATATTACATTAATGAACACTCATCAACTTTATAATGTTTTAATAACGGCTCACGCTTTTTTAATGATCTTTTTTATGGTTATGCCGGCGATGATAGGTGGATCTGGTAATTGGTCTGTTCCGATTCTGATAGGTCCGCCTGACATGGCATTTCCACGATTAAATAATATTTCATTCTGATCTTTTCTTCCTTCCATTATAATGTGCTAGCTCACTATTAGTTTCTATCCTCTTCTGTTGTTTGTAATTGGGTAAATCATGTAAGATATCATGTGTCCTATCGAACGTCATCTCTGGCAATTCAACGTTAAGAATCTTTTCCAACTATTGGGTTTAATATTATGAGTTTTAACAGTGCTTAGGTGAATTTAGAATGACTAGCATTTGTGACTAATTTCAAGTTGAGTCTCAAATAAAATAAATTTTGAGTTTAAATATGTGAACACTTACTCCCCCTCCCCCTGCTTATCCTTTGATCCATTTTGCTGGCAACTTTAAGAAATGTTGTTTGCCTTAGTTCAATTTTGATAATGAGTTCTTACTGATGTGGTAATCTACCAGTGAATTTGCTAACTAGAATTTTAATGTCATGGCTTTCTCATCCCCTTTCTTTAAAATTGATTGCACATTTTATGTGGTTCTAAAATGGTGAATGGATTTGTATTCACAACATCCAAATCGAACTTTGCTTATGCCAAAATATGGCATCTACAAAGCCAATTTCTTTGCTAAAGATAGGGAGATTTTTGTGCACGTAGCTTTCCAGCTTTTCATTTTTAAAACAGTTATTTATTACATGCATGGAAAACATTATTGAACTAGCAGATACATCATGTGCCCGTAAATTGGTAAGCGTGAAGAACATGTAATCTTCCTACTAGTAGTCATTTATTTATTATCGCATCTAATTTTATTCTTTTTGACCACTTTGTGTGTATTAATTATCGTGATGGAGTTCTATACATAATATACTTCTCTGAGAGTCCGAAAAGGTTGGGTTATTGCATGCATATTAACATCAAGGGGTGTTTTTCCATTTAAGATTGGGTTTAGCTAAATTATATGGGGTATAAACATTCACATGATTGAAGTGTATGTCATGATTCTCTGTTCTCTGTTTAGTCAAGTGGTCGAGCTCATAAGAAGAAACAAATAAAGTGATCTGATCCTAGTAACTCTTGTTTAATAATTCTCTGATTTTCATTCTTACCTTATTAAATTATTTTATCTTTTCTAATCCGTATCTTTTATTTTTCATGTAAACTCGGGAGTTGGAGTTTCGATTGAAACTCCATTTATACCCGAAGATTGAGTTAATGGCCATAGGATAAGAGCTTGGGGATCTACGTCGCTAGGTGTTACTCCCTTCAAGAGGAACTTACAGTATCAAGCCCCTGACCTTCTTCATGTTATCATTCATCATGCTTACTAACCTTGTATTACATTGAATATTTTTGTATGTGGCTTTGCTTGAAATTGATCAACTTTATTTTGCATATTTTCATTTAAATTTTGAATCCCTTAGCGTTGATTTTGTTATGCCAATTGCTTATTCATTTATCATCCGTAGACATAACAAAGATACATGGTTAACCACTTATTTTACAATTTTGTATCTGTGAATCACCCTTTTTTAAAACAAATAAATGATAAACTTTGTTTTAAGTGCAATCTCAAATTAAGAAAGAATGCATTTTTGAAAATGATTAAAATGGTTTGTGATAGCCTTCGTTTTCCAAATGATTAATCAATGAGTTTTATCATCTAAATCAAAACACATAAAAAACTGCTAGTCAACCTGTAACGCAACCTACATCCACAACAGGAGATGCAACAAGAGTAGTATTAGTAAAACACATAAAGTGGTATCACACAACTTCATATAGAAACAACAAAAAAACACATGACCACTCTGCATGATACTTCAATACCTGATTTCACATTCCACACTACATCTTTGGTTTCATAGAAGCTTTCAATTATGCCTTATTTTCTGAATTAACTAATTATGTTACAACTCATGATCCTATTTTTTCATAAGAAAATTCTACTATGTGTTAACTCTGTGAATATTATCTAGCCTGCAAGCTCTTATAATTCAACTTAAGGATTAACAGATAGATTTCAATATCTACATAAGGTTTATAAAATAAAAACTAATAGCAAAATTAACCCAACAAACATATAACAGATACAATGTCCATATATAATTAACAATAGTCCATCTATCCTTTCAACAATTTAACAACAAACATAAAATTACAATCAAGATGCATATGCTACAGAGCCTAGATACTCGTACAGAAGATAAACAATCTAACTATCGATTTACACAACAAACAGTCTTGCAATATCCCCAACAACCAAACCATTTACAATAATAGAACGTATGTCATAAAAAATATCATAATAGTTCCAACTCCATAAATACGTCAGTCACATCACAACATCAATTAGAAATACAACAGGTAAACAATCTTCACAGGTCATCATAGACCCTATAAACATAGTCACCCATCATAATGTGAAACCAAATTCAAATAATTACCTTGACTACATATGTAATGTCTCTTTCTCTAAGCGTGTGTGTGTTTATATAGTATATCATCTCTATTTTGTCACTTCCTAAATTTAACATGCATGCTAAGAGTCTTATTTTTGTCTAATAATCATGACTTATAGGGGACATGGTAGTAGTAGTAGTAGCAGTAGTAGCAGCAGTAGTAGTAGTAGCAACAGTAGCTGTAGCATAAGAAGCAACAACACCAGTAGCAGCAATAGCAGCAGTAGCAGTAGGAGAACTAGCAGCAGTAGGAGTAGTAGGAGCACTAGGAGCAGTAGGAGCAGCTGCAGCAGCAACAGTAATAGTATCAGTAGCAGTAAAAGGAGCAAAAGCAGGAGCAGGAGCAATAGCAGGAGTAGGAGTAGTAGGAGGAGTAGGACTAGTAGCAGTAGAAATAACCGTAGTAGCAGCAACAACAGTAGCAGTAGAAGTAGGAGTAGTAGGAGGAGGAGTGGCGGCAGTGGCAGCGATGGAGGTGCTGGTGGTAGTGGTGGTGGTGATGGTGGTGATAATAAGTATACATAATTATACTAGTTGGTATGTGATCCACCATAACCATATTTTTGTATTTTATGAATTATACTATGTATTGGGATATAACATAGTGTGCTACATTTACACTTATACTTACAATTATCATATTTTGATTATGTTTGATAATCAACAATTTATTCAAACAAGTATCAACAACCAAATTAGTTATTGAATTTCTCAATTTTAAATATTTTTAAAATACTTATTTTGAGTTATTTTAAAATGAATTTCAAGCCTACCTTTTGAATTTAGGTGAAATTAATATATTTAGTGTTTCATTATACATGATTATATAATTATTAGTAAAATAAAATACTTTAGAATTTATTCAGAGTTAAAAGTTTGATTGAAAATTGAAAATATTTTACTTTTCTCAAGATCGATTGACTATAAGAAACTATTGACATAATTAGTTCCTATATTTTAATTTTGTTAATTATTATTATTGAAAAAGGAAATAAACTAAATAAAAAATTTATTGAATATTTATTTTAAAATTATTTAATTTTGAGAGACTCATCAAATTAATTAAAAGTTAATTTCGTCTTAATTTTGTCCAATTAATTCAATTATGGTGTTTTTTTATTAATATAAAATGATTATAATTTTTAATTGGACTCCCTTGATTAACCTAATCTTTACTTTTAACCCCAATACCTAGCCCACCAGCCCAAAATTCCTTCAAAATTAATCGGCCCAATTACACCACCCCAACAACCTACAACCTTCTCCCCTTATATCTCTTTCTAAAAACCTACTAACAATAGCAGCCCAATTTTCTTAACCTTTAACAACAACAGACCAGCGACCTAATTCACTCATCGACCCAGCCCAGCTCTAATTCCCTTTCCCCTTTACCTATCAACAATTCTCCAACAACTTAACAAAAAAACCAATCACAACTGAAAACAACATTATCGACAACAATAGCGAGAATCACTCCAAAATTAATGTTATAATAGCAGCAAAGAACAAAATCTTCAAATCATCACCAACTGTAGTCAAAATAGCCATTTCAAATTTTTACCCTTTTACCCCTCCGTGCGTGCAAGAATGACTAAGAATTTCATCAAATTTTCCCTTTCTCAGATTATGTTCATATATTTTCGATAAGAAACCAATATATACAAGGAATTTGAATTTGAATTTCATTTTTTCAAATCCAAAACCACAAACTTTTCCTACCTAAATTCCCCTATAAATAGTGGTTGAAGGATAGAGAAAAGAGGGAGGATTTTTAGGAGGAAATTTAGAGGTTCGGGAGGTGCGTGCTTCTAACCTCATGCAATCAGAAATTATCAGCGAACTCACTCTAAAAATTAGATTACGTCAAAATTGTTGAACTCTAGCAAGGCTAATTAGAATTTCGGTTGTGACAGTCCTTTTGATTAAGGCTTGTTGTCCCATTCGCTATTCGAAAAAAGGTAAACCCATCTTTCTCGTTTAATTTATTTATAACTTATTCTTCTCATTCTTAGTGTTAGTAATTTTGCTTCGTATGTGTATTGATGGTGGAATTATTCTATTGATGGTCCGGTTATTTGTTGTAGAAGGCGTGGAAGGCCATAGGTTTCATATGATGAAATTGCATGGTTTCTTTGTCATCATATAGTAATTGAATTGATTCATGGATTTTATCATTGTAGTAGTAGCATTTAGGTCGCATTGTAGTGGTTTCTTGAATTCTAATTATTTTTTCATTTGTGCTCACGGGAGGGATATTGCTCAACAATACTTGAAATTTCTAAGACTCAAAATTGTGTTCTAATTCAGTTATTGATGTGATTTCTTGATAAAGATTTAAATTTTACTAGTTTATGTGGCTACTTGTTGTCACTCTGAATCTATAGCTTTATCTTATATATGCAAGGTCTTCTCACTCTTGAAAGTTTTTTTTTTAAGAAAATTGTTGAGTACTTCTCATTGTTGTTTAGAGCTTGACGGTTTTGAAATGTTTATCTCATTGGTCTTTAAGTGCATTGATGGATTCAATGTTTATGTCTTTACCAGTTACGGAAATAACATAACTCAAGTTGTTGCTTTCAATTCATTTCTTTTCTGAATGGCTTAGCCATGTCTGTATAGTGTTTAAAGATATTTTGTTACTGTTTTCCCTTAAATGTTGATTGTGTCTTCATAACTGGATAGAGTCTACATTATGTTTTAAATGGTTTTAGTAGAAGGGTTGTTTTAGTGTACCTCTTTGTCTCTTATTTTAAATTTTTAATCAATTGAGAATTGTGATATATGCTTTATGACAATGGGAAGCAGTATCTTATTGAAATTTATTTGATCATGAGTAAAAAGTGAATTTTTTTCTTAAATACATTTCGGCTTTATGATTACTAAATGTGTGCTTGTTGGATTCATGTTTCAAATACACTTGTTCAGTTAAAATGTACAGTTTCCAAGGGCATTTTACTTTTGATTTCCTACCAAACATATCCTTTTTGTACCTGTATATATGTTCTCTTAAAAATTCAACATGGAATGCTTCCTTGTTATTTCCTTGGTTAATTCTTGTTGGGATTCTTTTATTAATTCTTATCTTTTCCTTTTGGCATGTGATATTGATCTGACTCCAATGGGAGTCCGTACCTCAACATTTATCCTGAACCAAGTCCCAAGTATCCTAAAAGTCCAAATGAACCAAAACTCCGTAGGATCAAGGTCGTATGCAAGATATATATCAGATATATGGTGCATGTGAGAAAAACGAAGTTGATTATATAGGATGACTAAAATATGTGTATATATGACCAATATATGGTCAAGTATAAACTAGATATACAAAAAAGTAGGAAAAAAGGGGATGGAATACCTGAGGTATATAATGCAGGAAAATATATTGAAGTCCATAATTCAAAGCCCAAAGCTGGGCAACATTATTGATGGGCTGATTAAGGGCCCAACTTCAATTATTGTATTCAACTTTTGAAACTTATAAGTTTTCTTTGTTTATTTTTACTAACATTGTAAAAGTCACGACCAGAGACTACCCCGTAGTTGTAACACAGTGCTTAGAACCATAAGTAATCTCAAGCTAATCCATGATCTGGCATACTACTTGAGAAACTGATTTAAATTGTATGAACACTAAATTTTCTGAGCAGAAACATGATCATGAGAAAGTCTGAATAAATGTAAATCTGATAATGTTTAGACCATGATACAACTGAAGAAAGAAACTCAAATTACATGTAATGACTCTGACTGACTATATATGAAACCTCTACTGTACTGACTGTAGATGACTCGGACATGCCTCCAACTACCAAAAACCAATACACAAGAGCGATTACAATACAGTACATGAACTATAACTAACTAGAGTTCTTAAAATAAGAGAAATCATCACCTGCTGGTCGAGAGCTGAGAACTTCCTGATCCTAGTGAATGAGCTATATCTAGTACCTACATTATGAAGGATGCATCCGTAAATGCATATACGTGGTCAGTACGTTGGAATGTACTGAGTATATGGAGAAATACACTAAATCATGAAAATTCTTAAAACTGAAGAATATGTTATTTACTGAAACATATATTTAAAATAGGATTATATATGAAAACTGTAAGTCATAGTGAGATTTATAAATCAAGAGCCGAAAATAATTTTGTAAACTGGAAAGCGAAAGAAATATGAATACTGTACATAAATCTCGTGTAAAGACGAACATGATGTAAAAATAAATTGAGGATTATGTATGGATACTGAGCATGAAAACATGAACATGTAAAATGAATGCAAGACAATGTCCTCCATCCCCCTCATGGAAACCCACACCCACACCCTACACTCTTTTCTTCTCCAATTGATCAAGGACAACAATACTCATTTTCTTTAAACCATCAATTCTTCCATTAACAATCCCATCCATTTTCTTCAACCATTAATTTCTCCATTAATAACCTCACCCATTTTCTTCAACCATTAATTCCCCCATTAACAACTTCATCCATTTTCTTTAACCATTAATACTTGATTATGTAAACCTGAACTGACATACTCTGAATACTAAACTTGAGACTGTGCGAGCTATCTATAACTGACATGCCCCAATCTGAGCTAATGGGGTCTAACTTATAACCCCAGTTAGATGGGCATTGATAACTTAACAGGGGTACTAACACATGACTGACAATGTGGATCCACAAGGCTAATGTCCCGAAGGACATGGGTGTCATGCGTAACTGACAGGGACCCTTCATAATCTATGGTGGTGCCGTAATTTTGGAACTTAGGGACTGCTACTAACGACTCATACCTAATTGACTGGGCAACCGCGATCCCTGAGGTCACTCGATGCTAAGTGTTACTCCCAACCGAATGACACTAGTATTATTATTCATTCAATATAATATGGTGTTGTACTTATATATGCTAAGAATGAACATGGTAATCTGTATATGATAGTAAAATTATGGTCTGACTAATTTGTTACTTGTAAATGGAATTATGTGTAAACACATTGGTGTTAGGAGTTCATAAACTGCCAACACTAAATGATCACAAAAATACGATAATAATGCTTAAAACAGTGATATGAAATCATAGTTCAAAGACCCAAAACATGAGACATTTCAATAATTGAGTGACAAACATGAACTTGAACATGGGGATGAGTTAAACTTGAGAAAACAACATACTTACATGATTTAATTCATAACTTGAAGATTTGACATGGAATCACTTGAATAGAACATGATTAATTAAAATTTAAAGCATCAAATAAACTAGTTTACCTGGGAACACATATTGACATGGATTGAATTAACATTACTAAGAAAAACATGGATTAAAATTCATAAGTTGCATGGATAATTTCATAAAATAAGATAAAATTCAAACTTTTAAACCAAAAGAAGGTTTCTAGGATGAATGGGTGGAAATAACCCATTGATGAATACCCTAATACATCAAGTTTCTTGACTTGTGAAGAAAGTTTGAATCTTGAGACTTGATGGATTAATTTTAGGTAAGAAACCCTAATCTTGATTTTCTTGAAGATGGGAGGAGAGAATATGTTGTTATTTGATTGAAAAAGAGGGGAAAATAACTCCTCTTTATGTTTTAAAGTCATGTGTTGGGATTTTAAAGAGGATAAAAGACCAAAAAAATCATAGGAACCTTCTGGTAATCATTTTAAAGTTGTCCTGGCATTTTAGGTCATGAATCGTATGTTCTGGGTACGAGTCATACCTTGAGTCCTCACCAGGAACTCAAATTTGAACCCCTACTGCTGTGGCTACGACTCTTCTTAATGAATCGTATGATCTGCTTATGAGTAGTATGGTCTTCTTAAGAGTCATATTTGTGAGTCATAACCACTGACAGCTTTGACGGTGCTTTAGTAATTGGCCATAAATTTTCACCCCGATATCGGATTAAGGCAAAATTGGTATCGTTGGAAACATAATTAAATTACATATCTATTGGTGGGTATTTAGCTCATAAATTCTTCGTATAAAAAAAGCTCATTTGAAGATGACTATAGCTTTATACATCTCAAGAATTTAATTGCTATGAGAAGTTTTGACTTTACTATAAGTTAAGAGCTATTTAGGGTCTTAATATAGGTCTGAGTCACTTGTAAAACTCCCAAAACATGAGACTTGTTTCTTGGATCCTTCACTGATTAGGATACGAGTCATATGTTATGACTCATAACAAGTCATTACAAATTGTAGCCACCAGTCATAACTTGGACAGAAACCTAGAGAAACTAGGCTATTAACCTTACCACTTATCTTCATACGACTCACATCGCAATCTTATAACTCTTAAGGGTTGAGTAATACCTAAAATAGAACGTCAACCATTTCACGCTATTTTTGATATGACTGCAACATATGACTCATATGTTGTGTATATGACTTAAGGAAAAGAGTCATACATTACACAGTGATCTTGAAATGCGAGGTATTACAATATCTCCCCCTTGAGATCATTAATCCCCCGAATGATACTGACTTGGATGAAATACAATGGAAAGAATAAGATGATGTATGAAACACTTATGAACTGAATTATGACTTAATATCTATATCTGAAAATGATTCAAGATGCATGGACTGAGATGAATTCATAATTTGCATTGATGCGAATATTTTACCTCATGGGATAGCCATACTGATGAGACTTAGGATAGTAAGACTATATGGAAGGATGGAAAACCATATGATTTTATCTGTCTGATTAATAAATTGAGTTGCTGGCTATATGGACTGAATCATATTAAAAGTTTATATTTAACTGGAGTATTTTACAACACTTTTCTGAGAAGTTCTAATAACATTAGGGAGATAGTTGAATACGGAATCCCAATATGGCTGTGACTTTGTAACATGGAACATAGGCCTATAAACATAAGCTAGGATAGAATTACTAGGCCTTAGGCAATGCAACTGCTAACTTTCAAGATTATCCATACTTCTCAAATACTCTCTCAACTATACTTTTCCATTAAATACCGTACTCATTTGATTCAACTTATAATTCTCACATAGGTATATATAACTATGCTAGCCAAAGACTGAGTTGAACTACGTACTCTCGCGATGTTCAAGCCTAACAAAAAATTACATAGTGCAACACATAACACTATAATACTAGTCTAAACCATGAATTTGATACCCTAAGCGTGTTTCACATTTTTTATCTCAAGAATAATATTCCTCTTACCACTTCAACAACTAAATTCAATCTCTTACTAGGAATTCACTAACGCACTATGCATTTATCCACATATATACAAATACGACATTCCAGTCTATCAGTATAATCACATATAAACTTTTGGTCAACCAACCCACCTAGGAACTTTTACCACATTCTCAAATATCTCATGTCAATAACAACTCCCATGCACTATAACCAATAAAACACAAAAAATTCTTAAATAACCATGACATATATCAAAATCTTTACAACAATCTTCCATCAACCATATAGCCTTGTATAAAACAAGCATACAACAATCTTTCCTCAACTAGAAACATTTAATCTCTCCCATCTAAACCATTGATCATTAATTTTTCATCACCACTATCTTAAAATTAATGAGAGGTCACTAAAAGGTTAGAACATGAAGACCTGAAGCAAGAAAGAATACTATCCATAACTTTTACACTTAACTGAGGCTTGAGGAATAAAGTATCAAAGGCGCGGATTCATTAAAGACATCAAAACTAAGGACACACATGACATAATCTTAATTTTTCTGGTCATTAAGAGCGCACCATGAGTTATAAAAACTGAGGATTCTATAAAGCATGAGTAAATGAGTCATGAGTTGCATGACTTGAGTTTGAAATTCATATATTTTTGGAAGATGATTCGTACTGCTGAGTGAATTGGAACACCTCATACTAAAAATTGGGAATGTATATGATCTTATGGCAAATACATGAATATGAGCTATGAACATGGAGCTAACTTGTATTGCATGAGTAGATTTCGTGATGATTGAAGTATAAATTTTCACACTGAGATGAGAATGGTCTAGGTATCTTCCTCCCCTACTTCCATTCTACAATATACTGACATCACTACCAGAAAATAAGAGCCTAACTTAGCAACTAAGGTGTACTCTCTAAGCACACCGATTTTAAGGAAACTTAGAAATAATACAATCCCATATCACCTTGGATACACCTCTAGATCATACCCACATCATCATACTTAGTTTTAAATCAATAAAATTAAATACTTGCATACACTATTTCAAGCCTACTGGTTCACCTTTCAGACAATGTGTCCCTTGGATACAAAATCTACTAAATCCAGACATCCCTACATTACTGCTGCTAAACTTCTAGGTTCAAACTTCTAACTCTAGATCATATTCTATCATAGGATTTTGATAGCACATTTGACTTAGGCTCAATGCAAAACTTTCTTGAATGAGAATGAACACTTTCAAAGTTTAGAACACAAGAGCACTAATGGGTTCCTTTTAAAACCACATGCAATCCCATAACTATCTATGGGGACTGTTTGAGAAAACTCTATCAGTAGGAATTTAAGCTTGACTATATCTTGCTATGTCAAAGCTAAGGCAGAGTTGGAATGAATGCTGAAAGACAAGAATCTATATAAGTTTCTTGGAGAACATCTCTACAGCACAATCTCAGATTTGGAAAAAGGGAGACATTTCCTAAATTCCCTGTAGCCTCTAGAAGAAAAGTATAGATGTCTCCGTATTGTTCCGCAAGCTCTACTAGACACATCTTCATAGACAACTTATGAAACTTGAAGCTTCTGCTCTGATACCAATATTGTCACAACTCGAGACTACCCCTAGTAGTAATATGGTGATTGGAACCAAAAGTGATCCCAAGCTTACCCATGATCTGGCATACTGCTTGAAAAACTTATTTAATTTTATTAAAACTAAATTTTGTTTGCAGAAACATAGTCATGAGAAAGCCTGAATAAATGCAAATCTGATAAAGTTTACATCATGATAAAACTGAAGAAAGAAACTTGAATTACATGTAATTACTCTGACTGTGTATCCATGAAGCCTCTACTATACTAAATGTAGGAAGCTTGGACATCCCTGCAACTACCATAAATCAATACATAAGAATGATCACAATACAGTACATGAACTACAACTGACTGGAATTCTCAAAATAAGAGAACTCATCACCTGCTGGCTGAGAACTGAGAACTTCCTGACTATTATGTATGAGCAATATCTGGTACCTACATTATGAAGGATGTAGCCACAAATGCATATATTTGGTTAGTACGTTAGAATGTACTGAGTATATGGAGACATGCACTAAATCATGAAAATCTTTAAAACATGATTTAAAACTGAGGACATATGTTATTTACAAAAAAATATATTTAAAACATCACAATATGAGAAAACTGTAAGTCATGGTGAGATTTATGAATTATGAGCTGAAAATAATTCTTCAAATTGGAAAGTAGTAGAAACATGAAAACTGTATGTAAATCTCATTCAAAGTTGAACATGCTGTAAAACTGAATTGAGGATCATGTATGGATACTGAGCATGAAAACATAAACATATAAAATGAATGCAAGACCATGAAAATCATGTACTAATATGATCTGAATAGCTTAATAACTGATGTTTTAATACTTGGTCATGCAAACCTGAACTGACATACTCTAAAAATTGAACTGAAACTGTGGGAGCTAGCTATAACTGACATGTACTAATCTGAGCTATTGGGGTCCAACTTGTAGCCCTAATTGGATGGGTGTTGATACTTTGCAAAGGGTACCAATACATAATTGACAATGTGGATCCACAAGGATGATGTCTCGAAGGATGAGGCTTTCATGCCTAACTAATAGGAACCCATCATAATATACAGTGGCATTGTAGGTCTAGAACTTAGGGACTGATACTAATGACTTATGCCTAATTGATGGGAGATCCGACATCCCTACCTTCACTCGGTACTAAGTGTTACTCCCAAATGAATGACACTGGTATTATTATTCATTTAACATGATATGGTACTATACTGATATTTGCTTAGCATGAACACGGTAATCTAAATATGATAGTAAAATCATGGCTAGACTGCCTTGTTACTTATAAATGAAATTATGTTAAAACACATATGTATCGGGTATTCATACCCCACTAGCATTGAATAATCACAATAATACAATAATAATGCTTAAAACATTGGTATGAAATCATAGTTCAAAGACCCAAAATATTAGAAATTTCAATGATTGAGTGATATGCATGAACTTGAACATGGGGATGAGTTAAACTTGACAGGAAAACATACTAACATTACTTAATTCATAACTTGAAGATTTGACATGGAATCACTTTAATAGAACATGAGTAATTGAAATATAGAGTATGAAATAAACTAGTTGAACAAAAAAATGTTAAAATCCATACTTGAACAAAAAAGGTATTTTTGAAACTCAATGGGTGGAAGGAACCCATTGATGAAGACCCACATACATGAAGTTTCTTGATTTGTGAAGAAAGTTTGAATCTTGAAACTTGAATGATGAATTTTGAGTGAGGAACCCTAATCTTGATGTTCTTAAAGATAGGAGGATATAATATTTTGCTTATTAATTGAAAAAGTTAGGAAAATATAGTCTCTTTATGTTTTTAAGTCGTGGGTTGGGAGTTTAAAGAGGAGAAAAGACAAAACAAACCTTAGGAACCTTCTGGAAATCATTTGGAAGTCGTCAACAGGAATTCAAATTTCAACCCCTACTGTTGTGGGTACGACTCCACCTGACGACTCGTATAGTATACTTACAATTCATACCAGTGAGTCTTAACCACTGATAGTTTTGACAGTACTTCGGTAATTTGACCATAACTTTTCACCCCGATATCGGATTAAGGCAAAAATTGTATAATTAGAAAGCTAATTCAATTATCTATCTATTGTTGTGTATTTAGCTCATCAATTATTCGTGGATAAAAATTTATGCTTTTTTAAAGATGACTATAGTTATATATATTCCAAGAATTTAATTACTAAGGGATATTTTGACTTCTCTATAAGTTAGGAGCTATTTTGGGTCTTAATATAGGTATAAGTCATTTGTAAAACAACCAAAACATGAAGTTTGGTTCTTGGATCCTTCACGGATAAGGATATGAGTCATATCTTACGATTAGTAGCAAGTCATTACGACTTGTAGCCACTACTCATAACTTGGACAGAAACTTAGAGATCCTAGTCTACTGATCTTATGACTTATCTTCATACGACTCATATAGTACTATTACAACTCTTAAGGGTCGAATCGTACCTAAAATAGAACATCAACCATTTTTCACGACCTAAGTCTACCCCTAGTCACGAAAACAGTGCTTACGATCATGGGTTACCACAAGCTAACCCATGAGCTGGTACCTACTGTGAGCATTGAATACATTGGCAATAAAATATGTATGCAGAAGACAAACTAATAATGCCAAAATTAATCTAAATGTTAAAATCATGAATCCATCACAAGTCTGTAAATGTCTAAAAACAATACTGAAAATGCAACTGACGATACTGATAAACTGACTAACTATCTAACTGACTGTCTAAAAGCCTGTAAACTGACTGGGGAGTTGATAGGATATGCCCCAAGAAACTTCAACTGACTTAACTAAAAAGAAATATGGAAATAACTAAATAAACATAATAGGCCATCGATAGATGAAGATTCACCACTGGTACTATTGCTGAATTGCTAGACTATCTAAGTACGGTGGGGAAACTGAGCGTTCGAACCTATTATATAAGGCATCATAGCGCAAAGAAGAGTATTCGGACAGTACTTATAATGTACTGGCATATGAGATAAGGTTAGACTGATATACATGGGTTAAATATACATGAAATAATGACTGACTGAATAGTATAAGATAACCTAGTAAGCATACATGAAAATTGAAATACTGAGAATGCAAGACCAAGCATATATATATATATATATATATATTTCTGAAATAATCTATAAACTGAAATACTAAAATATGATAACTGAATATCTATTAATCTGCATGCTTTGGTCAAGCATACCGAAATTGAATTCTATATTAAATACTGAACTAAGACTATAGGAGCTATCATTTAACCAACATTCCCCAATCTGAGCTAATCAGGGTCCAACCTGTAATCCCAATTGGAAGGGTGTCAGTACCGTGCCATGGGTACTAACAATGGTTGTGTGGATCCACTAATCTAGTGTCCCAAAGGACTAGGGATTCAGTCATAAACTAGTGGGTGACCTCTAAGAGAGTGTCAGTCTTTAACTGGCAGGTGACATCTCATAATCCTACTGGCTACATAGTTCTAGAACATAGGGACTGCTACTAAGAACCCAGTCCTAACTGATGGGTGAGCCTCCATCCCTAGGTTTAATGGTGCTAAATACTAATCCCAACTGAACTGACACTAATTATTGGATTGAACTAAGCTTAACTGAACAACCAATTGATCATAAATAACTGAGTGAATAACAATGCTCATAGTTTATTTGAAATCATTCTAAAGATATTAAAATTATTTAAACAATTAGGTATCGAATGTTCTTAACCCACCAGCAGTGATTGGAAATAACAATGATGACATATAAAGCTTTTAAAACCATAGTAGGGGATCATTGCTCAAAACCCAACATTTAGGCATTTCATCAAACACGTGAAAGTCATGAATTTAAGCATGAAAATGGGAAAATCATGCAAGAATAACATGACTAGAATACTAAAACCATGAATTAGGGATTTCAATATAAAGGTTTCAATATTCAAAACATGTAATGGCTCATTTCATCAAAAACACTTATAAACTTAACTAGAAATCAAAATCAATAATAGCTTCATGGAGATAATTCAACTTGAACATGTAAAAACTCATAATTTAAAAATATAAAGTTATTCTTGGACTCCATGGGTGAAAAGGGCCGATGGATGAACATCACACATACCTTAAACCCTTAAGCTTGAAAGAGAAATACCAATCTTGAAACTTTATTGAAGGTTCTTGGATTTAGGAACTTGAATTCTTAGTTTCCTCTGAGAGAGAGTAATAGAACTTGATGATCTTTGATGACAAATAGGGTTTCTTTGAGAGGAGAATCGAAGAATATGCACAAATAATGCCCTAACTGACGTTATAATTCATGATTTGACAAATTAGGTTGATGGGAAAAGACATAATTTCCCCTCAAGTAATTAAATTCATAACAGGAATGCAGTTTACAAGGTCACCGCAATGCGATGAGATTGCCATCGCTATTAGCACCGTGATGCTGAACTATCGCGGTGAGCTACTCGAATTGTTATCCAAACATGACTCAATCCTAATCCAAAAAATCCAAAACTTCCTCGATACATTCTTATCATAGCCCTGAATGTGAATTAAATCAAAAACCAACGTCTCGGGGTCGGGAAGACCAATTTAAAAATCCTCAAAGTTAAGAGTCCTTAAAATGACTAAGTCCCCAACACTTAGTGAAATTTTCAGGTTTTAAGCCTCTTATGCATACAACTAGGAGCTGAATTGTGCTAACAATAATATGGGGTATTACTATATCTCCCCTTTGTGAACATTCATCCTCGAATGAGACTGAGTTAGCTGAGAGTACTGAAGAAACTGAAATCATATACTAACATGATTACATGACTGAGTCTGAAATATGATACATGAACTGAATTGAACTGATTTTATGAATGCATGTAATGACATGAGAATGGTTATATAGCCAAAACTGAGAATGAAAAATAAATAATCTAAGGAAAATTATTACCTTAAGTTGAGTCTAAGTTTACGAAGAAAAGATGAGGTTACTTGGTATGCATATCTGCTTCTACTTCCCAAGTAGCTCCCTCAATGGTCTGATTCCGCCAAAGAAGTTTGACAAAGAGAACTTCTTTGTTCCTAAGTCTACAAATCTGACGATCCAAGATCTAAACTAGGATTTCTTCTAAAGAAAGGCTATCCTGAACATCTTTTCTTTCTCGAGGGACAACAACAACTGGATCACCAATACACTTTTTTAACAGGAAACATGAAATACTGGATGCACTGATGCCAAATTTGTAGGTAATTCTAGCTCAAAGCTACCTTCCCAAAATAGCTCAAGATTATGTAAGGGCCAACATATTGGGAACTAAGCTTCCCCTACTTTATGAATCTCTTCTGTCCCTTCTTGGGCAAGAATTTTAAATAAACCAAATCCTAAAATTCGAACTCAAGATCTCTTCTCCTCACATCTGCATAAGATTTCTGATGACTTTACGTTGTCCTAAGCCTATCCTTAATTAATTAAACTTTCTCCATCGCATCAAATACTGAATATAGCCCTATCAACACAGCCTCACCTATTTGAAACCAATAAATAAGAAAGCTACACCTTCTCCCATAGTGAACCTCAAATGAAGCTATATAAATACTAGAATGATAATAGTTATTATAGAAAAAGTAAATCAAAGCTAAGTGGTCATCCGAACTACCTTTAAAGTCGCTAATGCATGCCCTCAATATGTATTTTAGGGTCTAAATGGTCCTCTCTACCTGACCATCAGTTTGAGGATGAAAAACTATATTGAGATGAACTTGGGTACCAAGACCTTTCTGAAATGCCTTCCAAAAGTGAAAGGTAAACTGAGTACCTCTATCTAAAATGATAGACAATGGAACTCCATAAAACCTAACCAACTCTTTAATATAGAGCTTGGAATAGTCCTCAGTTGAATAAGAAGTATGAACTGGGAAGAAATGAGCTTATTTGGTCATTCTATCTACAACCACCCATATCGAATTATGCTGACGATGCGTACGAGGCAACCCTATCACAAAATCCATATTCATCTCTTCCTACTTCCAAGTGGGGATGCTGAATTCATGTAATATGCTATTTGTACTCTAGTGCTCAACCTTGACGTACTGATAATTTGAACACTTAGCTATAAGCTTGTCACAACCTGAACCAGGGCGCTAGCCATGACGAGTATTCCGAACCATAAAGGCCCGAAACACCCTTATCTGTCTGATAATCATGCACATAATTCATGACAAAAGAAATGCTAAAGATACACAATATAACAGAAACATGGTCAATAATTGTATGAAAACAAAAATGGGGAATAGTATCCCACAATCTAAATCAACATCTCTAAAATCATCTGCGAAATCTCTACTACATGACTGAAATAATGTCTATCAGAAAACTGGGACAAGGCCCCCAGAAGACTCAAAACTAATAAATGATAAATGAAATAGATGACCTCAGGCCTTCCGAAATATAGAAGGCTCAGCACTTGATTTTGCGATATATCGGACAAAATTTACTGGTTATCTAGACCCCTAGACTATGCCTCCAAACCTGGGAGGGAAAGGGGTCAATACAAAAGTACTGGTATGCAGAGAAATCAAAATAGAAGTATAATATTTTTACACAATATAGGTGAGAGCCATTATAAAGCAGTTTCATATCAAATCATTTTAAAACACATAGGCATAATGTAATTGTTTTCAATAACAATGAAATGCAACTGAGCTAGGTGGAATACCCTACATAATTTACACCATTTTTCAATCCTCGGTTGCCACCGAGATTAGAGTATAAGTGAGGAAAAGACAAACAAGACCACGAAGCATGGTGTCTCGACCCAATGGTAGTTCCCAAGATCACTTAGCCTGGGCTCCTACCTATAATCCTAATTTGGGAATGTCATAAAGTCATGTACTCAAGATCACTTAGCCTGGTACCAAATTCCCATGTCGGCAAACATGGTTTCCAGCGATGAGCCCATACACTCAAATGCCTTCTTCGGGCATCCACCTATCTCATGTTAAATCAATGCATTCAAATTTTGTTCTAATCAAACACATGTCATACACTGTAGGGTATCATCATACCTGACTTGCAAGCCATCTCATTCAATCATTGTATTCAACATAAATAACCTTCTCATTTTCAAGTCAAAATCATATCAATTCTCAAAACATTTCATGTCATGCTTTTCAAGATGTTTCAAAAAATTTACATCATATGAACATTTAAAAAAAATTCACATCAAGAGAGGAAATTTCATATCATTCATTCTCTCAAGTTAACATCTTTTTGGAATACATGCATATACATATATATATATATAGCAAATCACTTTGGGAGTAGGCCAAAAGGCCAAATTAGTATCATAAAATATTTAAAACATAATCATATTCGTAATTTCAAAACTCCCATTTGAAAAAAATAAATTTTTAAAGCCCATGAGATTTTTGAGATAACCCCACTTACCTCTATATGCGAATATGATAGGTGCTTCTTGAGGCCTACATTGCGGGGATTCCAAATCTTCAATTTGTTTTGAAAATCCATGGTTGAATCTTGAACTACTTGGGATTTTATTTTCAAACCCTAGAGAGAGTTCTTGAACACCTTTGATGAATGAAGGTGTATTTTGGGGTCTTTGGGAACTGAATTTCGTGTTTATGGCTAAATAAGGGTGGGAAAAGGACCATTTTGCCCCAAAAATGGAGTGTTTAAGTCACTTGAAACCTTTACACAGGTTCTGCCTATGCTATCGCCTATGTTTACATAGGTGCTGCCTATGCTATCACCTATTTTTACATAGGCGCCCCCTATGCTATCACCTATGTTTACATAGGTGCCGTCTACTACTTTGAAAGGGCATAACTTCTTGTTAGGATGTCGGATTTTAGCAAAATTGGTATCGTTGGAAAGATAACTCAAAGACCTATCATTTGAAACATAGTAGGCTCTCTAATTTGGCATAAACAGAGATTGATGATCGATGAAAACTGACACAAATTACAATGTCCACTAAAACTTAATCGATCGAAATAGTTTCAACTTGTCCTTGAGTTGAAGGACCTCTATGGTCTAAATTAAAGCTTGAATAGATTGACATACTACGCAAATAATTAACATGCAATATTGGCATAGGATTTATCGCTTTGGGATTATCAACGCATCCGAATCATGGTCTATATTGTAGCCCGAAATGCGGGGCGTTACATTATCTCCCCCTTGGGATCATTCGTCCTCGAATGATCGGTAGGAACATATTGAAGCTTAGAGGTATGGAATAACGCGGACACAACATGTCCTCTAATAACGAATACACTGATCTGAAAGATGACCATATGGCTGGAAGTACTGATGTTTTGAATTCTGATACCAGACATGCATGTCTGATGCATGGAATACACGACTGAAGCTACTCATAAGCTGAGTTCTCATAATGAACATGCATACCTGATGTATGGATTTCTTACTGAGTTGTTCTCATGAACGCGTAACTAAATACACTACTAAGATGAACTTTTTCTATTGAACATGCATTTCTAATGCACGCATATCTGACTGAACTAACGTATGAATGTATGACTGAATACGCAATGATAGCTGGTGCGAGGCTTGTAATAAGAATCTATGCACGCAACTAAGTGGGGTATCTACCCCTTGGGATCCAATGTCCCTCTATGAATGCTCAGTTCACTAAGATATTCGGGGAACTGAGGCGATGTGCAGGGCACCTACGAATCGAATCATAACTGAACATCTAAAATCTGAATTTAATGCATGATGCATTAGCTGGGCTATACTCATAACTACCGGTATACTCTATCTTGGAATAGTAGCATGTCTGAGATTTCGAGTAGCATGAATAAGTGCAAAGACTAGAAAACAAGTCATGCGAATCTGACTGCTAAACTGACTTATTGGTCATACAGACTGAATTATACTACACCCTCATACTTAACTGGAGTATCTCTTCAGCACAATTCTCTAAATAAATTCTAGCGGTGATAGGGAGCCATGAATCTTGAGTATGGATTACACAAGACATCAAACTGAGGAAATCACAACATTTGACACTACTCTGTAGTCTGGAATATAGACATATAACTCCTAAATTAGGATAAAATTTTCAGACCTTTTGCAATATAACTTCTTACTTTTAGGCTTAGAGCATTTCCCGAATATCCCTTCGCCGTGATCAAGCCTAACTCTAAGTCGCAAAAAAATACGACATGCCAGACCACGCTATTATTCGAAACCATATGATCCAATCTTCTATATCTCCTTTAAAGATCACATCCTAAGTATAACATGCCTTACCACTTAAATGACTACTTTGAACTCTTAATATGAAGTCGCTAATGCATATTACGACCTTCCACTACAATCCTAAAACGTCATTCAAGCCTAATTTATAACCACATGTTAACTCCAAGGCAATCACCCATAAATACATACTTCACACCAACTTTTCCACTAACCATAACATGTATCAAACTTAGCCCCAAATCTTACTTCATACTTATGGCCTTATCTAAACAAGCATACTATGATATTCCATCAACAAAAACATTTACATCATCACCACTATCATTGCATAGGTAGGGTCACTAAAAGGTTAAAACATAAGACCCTCAAGCATGAAAAGATCTTTATACGGGACTGAGCACACTATAAAGAGTAAGTACATGCGTCAAGAGTGGCATGACCTCAACTAGAGTTCATCACATAAGGAATGTGATTCCGACTACTTGAATAAACTAGAACTCATTATGTTGGAAATAGAAGAATACGTGACTCTCTATCATATACCAGAATCATGAACTATGATCACAGAACTGAATCATAAGGCATGAGTAAGCATCCGGATAACTAAAAAAAAACAGACGTAGGAATGGGCTGAGATCCACCCTCACTTTTGATGCTCTAAATCATAGTGCATCACTACTAGAATCTGAGAGCATTTCTTCATCATTCGTTCTATCATCCCCCCAAGCTTCACGTCATCATCTAGTGTTTAGGAGATCCTTTACCAGATTCTAACTGAACTACACTTACTGCACTCTAGGGCCTAAAAAAAATGACAATGCATGAATATCATAGAACTTAACCCGAATGACTACCTTCTAGGATACATTAGTTTGCACACTTATTTCTATCAGTTCAACCTTCAAAACTCAAACTTCGATTCTAACACTTAACATGGATATCACCAAGCCTTTGATGAACCAAACCACTTTCGACATAGCGTACTAATATCGCGACTCCCAACTTATGCCTCATAGTAATGAGGCATAAGTTGG
>NW_025861626.1:156721-157366 GCF_002878395.1 Capsicum annuum
TAACCCGAATGACTACCTTCTAGGATACATTAGTTTGCACACTTATTTCTATCAGTTCAACCTTCAAAACTCAAACTTCGATTCTAACACTTAACATGGATATCACCAAGCCTTTGATGAACCAAACCACTTTCGACATAGCGTACTAATATCGCGACTCCCAACTTATGCCTCATTACTATGAGAATCAAGATCATATAAAAGGCTCAACACAATCAATCAAAACTCTTTAACCTAACTATTTAGAACCCATATAACATCTACTAGTTTTTCCCCATCTAGCAACTCAATGGTACTACTAGCCACACACAATAAGTAATGGCCTTAGAAAAAATGCCACAACCTCATGTAACCTTAGGCATACTTCTACATCACACATACAATATCATACATCACTACAAATCAAATAAACTTAATCTATTGCATGCACTGTTCAAGCCTATTAGATCATTTCTATACAACTAGTATTCATTAACCAAGAAATCTTCACATCTACCATCTTGGACATCAACTATTGAAACTTAATATCTAGTTCTATGCATGATTTACAACCCAACCTTACACAAAATTTTCACTTGGAAACTATAAATAAAAATCACGAAACACTAGTGCACTAGAACTTCATAACCACAATAATCGATCATG
>NW_025861626.1:157466-164676 GCF_002878395.1 Capsicum annuum
CAAAATCTGCTACATACCTTCTCATAAGTAGTACTATTTTACAACTATCAATAAAAGAAAGTCAAGGGGTAAGGTCACATAATAGACATGATCAACCTTAATCTTATATTATAACCCCATACAATCTTTTCTACTTATACGGATTTCTCACCTCATACTTACTCACTCAATCATACATTTAGACTGCCTTCAAATTCCTCAAACAACCATGAGTCTATAATCATAACTTACTCGCTAATATAGCCATTTTCACATTCAAGGAAACAATAAATCACCTTGACTAACAACTCTTTCTCTACCTTATACTAAACTAACTCATAAGGACGAATTACCTCTTTACCAACTCAATCTCATGCAAACAGATTATGACATACATATATTAAACCAACAAAAGAACAACAAGTTGCTAGTGAATCGAAACGGGCCTCACATGGCTTCACTAGACTTTGGTTTTGTATTTTGAACAAAAAAATGAGATGGATGACAAGGCAACTATGCTAGTGAATCATAAGATCCCCACACGGCTTCACTAGTCTTTAAATTAATTTTTTTCAAAAACACCATGATATCAAGATTACATATTACAAGGGATAGAAAATTGACACATAATATCTAATGGTCCAAGATATACATATTATTTTGTATAAATAAAAATTTAAAAATTTGAGTAAAACACTTCCTCCATAGACTACCATACCATCCACACACGCTGCAAGCTACCACATTGGTTTATCACTATGAAGGGGTAAATCATCCTCAAACATCGGTTATTCAACTAAAATATTCATTTACACAAAAGTCACCCTCACTCTGACTTCTAACTTTGTGACTTCACATCCCCAACTTCTTGGTCCAATATCACTACCAATAGGTCATGACAACAACAATTTAACGCATAATACTATTCGGGTAAAAATACAGTTCCAACATTCTACTACACATCATCTCCCCTTAAGCAAGACAATTGTAACATAAATTTGAAAGGGACTAAACGTAATTAATACCTCAAGCTAAAAAGCACGATTCCATCAGGATCAATGTTTACATCAAAATAAATACACATTGAAGCACTGACGGACTCTTATCAAGTCCTTGCACAAATTTTAATTCTTATGTGGTTCAATAAAAAAGGACCATACCATTTAGATTCTAAACTTTTGTACTTGAATCACCTCAATAATGAGATATATCTGAGGATATTAGAGTAAGGAAAGAATATAGGATGACTTTTTACTTTCATATGGGAGACACCATAGCATGAATTAGAGTATGAAAGAGGAACATTTTGACTCTATTGCATGAACTAGAACGTGAAGAAAGAGAGACATTCCTAAACGCCTATTAGCCTCCTGCTTATAAGTATGGCGCGCTACACACCCATAAATAAGACTCTACCCGACGTAATTTCGCAGACACCCGGGGACCATGAACCATTCTTTGATACCAAGTTTGTCATAACTCGAACTGGGGCCCTGGCCATGACGAGCATTCCGAACGATAAAGGCCTGAAACACCCCTATCTGTCTAATAATCATGCACATAATTCATGACAAAAGAAATATGGAAGATACAAAATATAATAGAAACATGGTCAATAATTATATGAAAACAAAAATGGGAAATAGTGTCCCACAATCTAAATCAACATCTCTAAAATCGTCTGCAAAATCTCTACTACATAACTGAAACAATGTCTATCTAAAAACTGGGACAAGGCCCCCAGCAGACTTAAAACTAATAAATGATAAACGAAATAGAAGACCTCAGGCCTTCCAAAATATAGAAGGCTCACCACTTGATTCTGTGATCTGTCGAACCAAATTTACTGGTTATCTAGACCCCTAAACAGTGCCTCCGAACCTGGGAGGGAAAGGGGTCAATACAAAAGTACTGGTATGCAGAGAAATCAAAACATAAGTATAGTATTTTTACATAATATAGGTGAGAGTTATTATATAGCAGTTTCATATCAAATCATTTTAAAACACATGGGCATAATGTAATTGTTTTCAATAACAATGAAATGCAACTGAGCTAGGAGGAATACCCTACATAATTTACACCAACTGTCAATCCTCGGTTGCCGCCGAGATTCAAGTATAAGTGAGGAAAAGACACACAAGACCACGAAGCATGGTGTTCGACCCAATGGTAGTTCCCAAGATCACTTAGCCTGGGCTCCTACCTATAATCCTAATTTGGGAATGACATAAAGTCAAGTACTTAAGATCACTTAGCTTGGTGCCAAATTCCCATGTTGACAAACACGGTTTCGAACGATGAGCCCTTACACTCAAATGCCTTCTTCGGGAATCCACCTATCTCATGTTAAATCAATGTATTCAAATTTTGTTCAAATCAAACACATCTCATACTCTTTAGGGTATCGTCATACCCGACTTGCAAGCTATCAATTCTCAAGTCATTGTATTCAACATAAATAACCTTCTTCTTTTTCAAGTCAAAATCATATCAATTCTCAAAACATTTCATGTCATGCTTTTCAAGATATTTCAAACAATTTACATCATATGAACATTTAAAAAAAATTCACATCAAGAGAGGAAATCTCATATCATTCATTCTCTCAAGTTAACATCTTTTCGAAATACATGCATATACATATGTATATAGCAAATCACTTTGGGAGTAGGCCTAAAGGACAAATCGATATCATAAAATATTTAAAACATAATCATATTGGTAATTTCAAAACTCCCATTTGAAAAAATGAATTTTTAAAGCCCATGAGATTTTTGAGATAACCCCACATACCTCTATATACGAATATGATAGTTGCTTCTTGAGGCCTACGTTGCGGGGATTCCAAATCTTCAATTTGTTTTGAAAACCCATGGTTGAATTGTAAACTACTTGGGCTTTTATTTTGAAACCCTAGAGAGAGTTCTTGAACACCTTTGCTGAATGAAGGTGTATTTTAAGGTCTTTGGGAACTGAATTTCGTGTTGATGGTTAAATAAGGGTGGGAAAAAGACCATTTTGCCCCAAAAATGGAGTGTTTAAGTCACTTAAACCCTTTACATAGGTGCTGTCTATGTTATCTCCTATGTTTACGTAGGCGCCGTCTATGCTATCACCTATGTTTACATAGTCACCGCCTGTGCTATCGCCTATGTTTACATAGGCGCCACCTATGCTATCACCTATGTTTACATAGGCACTGCCTACTCTTTGAAAGGCCATAACTTGTTGCTTGGGTGTCGAATTTTAGCAAAATTGGTATCGTTGGAAAGCTAACTCAAAGACCTGTCATTTGAATCATAGTAGGCTCTCTAATTTGACATATACAGAGAGTTATGGTTGATGGAAGCTGACACAAATTACAACGTCCACTAAAACTTAATCTATCAAAATAGTTTCAACTCGTCCTTGAATTGAAGGACCTCTATGGTCTAAATTCAAGATTGAATGGATTCACATACTACGCAAATAATTAACATGCCATATTGGGATAGGATTTATGGCTTCAGGATTATCAACGCATCGGAATCATGGTCTATACTGTAGCCCGAAATGCAGGGCATTACAAAACTTTGCAATATCCTGCTTAATACCACTCTCGCAATAGACTTCATAGAAATTGCAATACATCTTAGTTGCCACTGGGTGTATAGAGTAACACACACCATGCACTTCTGCTAAGATCCCCTATCTCAAATCATTAACACATGACACACAAAATCTACCCTAACATCACAACACAATATCTCCTACCTGGGAGAAAACCTCTACTTTTTAATCTCTCACTGATTCCTTCAAATTAACCAAATCGAAATCCATAGTTTGGTTATATTTTACTTCGGTAACCAAAGAAGATTCCAAACCATTCTAAACCCATATACTACCCTTAACTGAATCAACCAACCGAACACTTAATCTATCAAGCTGATGAAAACCCATTTGTAATATCTAGCCAAACCCAAGAAGCTAGATATCTGATGGAGAGATAGGTCTGCGCCAGTTTCTCACTGTTTTGATCTTTTTAGGGTCAACTCTAATACCACCACTAGAAATAATATGGCCAAGGAAAGCTACTAATTTTAGCCAAAACTCGCAGTTACTAAATTTGGTGAATAACTGATGGGCTCTAAAAGTTTGCAATAATTCTAAGATGGTTTACACAATCGTTTTCAATATAGGAATAGACAAGTATATCATCAATGAAGACTATGACAAACATGTACAAATATTGCTTCAACACTGTTTTTATCAAACCCATGAAAGTTGTTGGAGCATTTGTTAGTGCATAATATATAACTAGAAAATCAAAGTGACCATATCAAGTTTTGAAATTTGTCTTCAAAATGTCACATTCTCTGAGCCAATGATAGCCGGATCTGAGGTCTATCTTAGAAAAATAATTGGCACCTTGAAGTTGGTTGAACAAGTCATCAATGCTGAGGAGTGGATGCTTATTATTGATTGTTACCTTGCTCAACTGATGGTAATCGATGCACATTCTAAGAGAATTATCTTTCTTATACAAGAACAGGACTGGAGCACTCCATGGGGAAATAGTAGGTTTGATGAATCCCTTAACTAAGAGTTATTTTAACTATTCTTTCAACTCTTTGAGCTTAGTTGGAGCCATTCTATAGGACAAAATAGAGATATGATAGGTATCTAGAAGGAGATCTATTTCATAGTCGATTTCCTTATTGGGAGAAACTTTAGAAAGATCTTCAGGTAAAACGTCTGGAAATTCCCTAACTACTGAAATTGACTCGAGACTGAGACTCTCAGAATTAGAGTCTTTGACTCAAACAAGATGGTAAACACACCCCTTAGATATCATCTTTCTCGCTCTAATATATGAAACTAAGCACTGAAATACTACCCCTCTATTCAATAACTATTTCATTCGAAAAATAAAATTTGAATACTCTATTTGTACAATCAACTGAATCATAGAATTAGTGGATCCAATCTATGTCAAGAATGACATCAAAATTAGTCATCTGTAACACCCCAAAATCAACTGAAGTGACTTTTTGAGATACTCGAACCAGGCTATTTCTGTATACCCGTCTTGCTATAATAGATTTACCCATTGGGGTAGACATTGAGAAAGGCTCTGCTAATATTTCTGGACCAACACCAAAATTGACAACTATATAGGGGGTTACAAAAGAAAGTGAAGCTCCGGGATCTAATAAAGCATAAGCATATAGATGAAACAGTTGTAATATACTCGTAACATCTTCAGGAGACTTCCTAATCATGACAAGACTGGAATGCATACAGTCTGTTCTAGCACGGACCATAGGTGGCGTTGGAAGTGGCTCCCTGCTAAGTCAGCCAACAAACCTATGCTGATGACAGATTGGACTGGCCCTGCTGGCGCAAATCATTTCCCGTTTGAGCAACTACAGGGAACTCTCTAACCCTATGGTCTGGCTTTCCATACCCAAAACACACATCACCACAATCATTGCACACACCCAGATGATTCCTACTATATTTTTTGGCAAAGAAGATTAGTTTGACCACTGTTTATACTACCCTGGGACTTGGAGCCTTGCTACCTATCCCGACTGTCATTTTAGAACTTTGGCATTGCCGTACTAGATAAATATGGAGCTTTGGATGAAAATTTTTGATGGAATTGAGAATGGTTACCACCCTATGACCTCAGCTGAGAAAATTTAAAGCTGTCAATTCTAGCCGACTTATTCTCTCTCTTTCTTTTTAAGCTTCTGTTCCTTAATCTATTAAGCATGAACCATAAACCTAGATATGTCCATATTCTTAATCAACATAGAAATCCCACACTCCTTGATCAAACTATCAGCTATACTAGAAACAAACTTACTCATTCTAGACCTATTAGCAGCCACCATCGAAGGAGCATACCTTGCCAACTGAGTAAACTTAAGAGAGTATTCCTTCACACTCATATTACCTTGCTTTAAATTAATGAACTCCAGTACCCTATCTTCCCTCAAGTATATCAAAAAGAACCTATCTAAGAAGGTCGTGGCAAACTCCTCCCACTCAATAGTTCCTACCTCAACACCCCTATCCTTCTTCCACTACTTATATCTTCTATGAGCTACATCCTGCAACTGGTAAGCAACCAACTCTACACTCTGACTTGAAGTGACACTCATGATGTCAGTCACCTTTTGAACTATATCAAGAAACTCCTACAGATCCTCCTCAGTCTTGGATCCCAAAAACAAAGGGGGATCTATTCAGTAAAATCCCCAACCCTATCTATAACTATATTTGCCACTTGGTCAGCTAGGGAAACAACTTACTGGTTTTTCTAAGCAGCTACTAAGTGAGATAAGGTAGTGAATATAGCTCTGAATTAAGTATGAGAGACATTCACATTCAGGGAATCTTTCTAAACTGGCAGAGGTACGAGCTGATTTCCATTTCTTATTTCATTATTTATTTTGGGAGGCATTGTCTGTAAACAGAAGGAAGAATAAGTCAGAAAGAAAGTTTTAAATAGATATTATGCTCATTTGTGCGACATGAATATTGAAAGAAGGGAAACTTTTCCTAAAATGTCGTGTAGCCTCTTGTCCATAAGTGTGGCATGCTTCACCCCCATGCCCAAGACTCTAATCAATGTGGCTTTTAAAATCCCTGGGAAACTATAAAATCTTAGGCTCTAATACAATGTTTTGTCATGAACCAAGGCTTCCCCCTAGTCACGAAATGGCTCATATGGTCACGGGTGACCACAAACTAACCTATGAGCTGGTACCTATTGTGAGCATTAAATACACTACAGTAAAACATATATGCGGAAGATAAACTAATAATGCCAAAATCAATCTAATGCTAAAAGCATGATTCAATCACAAGTCTGTAAACATCTAATAACAATACTAAAAATGCAACTGACAATACTTATAAACTGACCACCTGTCTAACTAACTGTCTGAAAGCCCATAAACTGACTGTGGAGTTAATGGGACAGGCCCCAACTAACTCCAACTAACATAACTAAAAAAAATATGGAAATAACTGAATAAACATAATAGGTCCTCGATAGGTAAGGACTAACTACTACTACTACTATTGAATCAGTGGATTGTCTAAGTATGGTCGGGAAATTGCACGTCTAAACCTATGATTTAAGACATCATAGCGTAAAGAAGAGTATGTGTTCAGTACTTTTAATTTTATGGTATATGAGATGAGGTTAGGATGATATACATGGGTTAACTGTGCA
>NW_025861626.1:167676-177842 GCF_002878395.1 Capsicum annuum
ATTGATATGGAGGTTGTCGAGGTGTGAAGGGCGTGGGTGGGGGTGGAATATTGGCTACAGAAAGAAAGAAAATTAACTTGTAATGCCCAATAATGGAACTTGTATCTGCCAAATTTTATAATGTTATGTTTTGCACCCATTTTGAACATCTCCTGCTCTGGAAGTGAAACATTTAAAGATTAGCTTACGGTTGTTACCATCTAGAACTAAATAATAGGATTTAGACATTCGGAGCATAAAGGTCTTGGAAATATCCTCTCGATCTTTCCGAGTTAGTCGTAGGATCTGCATTCTCGTTATCAGAGGTAGTGGTAAGATCAGTGACATTATAGTTCGACTATAGAGCTTCATAAATTCAAGGACATCCCTAATAGAATTTTGATGACTATTTTTTACTTATTCATATAAAATTAAAAAAATCATAAGAATCAATATAAGATTATGAGATGGAAAAAAACTTGAGATGTCCGACTTCTTGGAATCCAAACTGGGTTATGACATCTCTTATGAGAGGGCTAAGTTTTGCAATTTGAGCACCAATAGGTGGCGGCCCACTATCAACAAGTTCAGGTGCGAATTTATCCAAACCATATCCCAAAGAACCCCACAAGAAAAATTCAGCTTCCAAGTACTCCAAATTCAATGGAAATTCTACTAGGTCCACATCTGATTTGGGCATGTCGCAACCAACATAATTTTCAAAATTCTCATTAGTGGCAGAATTTGAACTAAGCTGTAGAAAAACTAATAGGATGAAATAAACAAGTATCATATTTTAGATGAATCAAGTAAAAAAGAAATAAGGAATTAAATTTGAGCTTTGGTCTTTGGGTTTAATATCTTATTGTATGAATTAATCCTAAATAGCAATGCAACAAGAGATATAGTCAAAGAAATTGACAGAAGGAGAGATTTTATTTTTCTTCAAACTAAAGTACAAATACACTACATTGACATCCTACTTATAGAAGCACATAAGTGGTTGTATAAGTTACTTTGTGTCCTCTTGATTGAAAGATTATCCGTTTGCAATCTTATCTCATTGTAATCTTATCTGGTTAAATCCTTATTTGATTGCAATCTTATTTGATTTCAAGCTCATTTAATTGCAAGTCAATATAAGAATAGTATATTAAATGGATATTCATAATACAATGTATCTATATCACCCTCTTATATTTTTATTAATAGATAGTATGGATCCTTACAATCTTAGTATGAATAATTCAGCGAAAACAGTTCCTAAAGAAAAAGGTGCATGTATCTAGTAATATGCATTGTTAGATGCCTCATTAAAAATTTTACATAAAAATTTGATGTGAGAATTATCTATTAAGGAAGAAAAAGTTAATATATTTTTTACTTCTCCCAATTAAAGCATCACATTATTATGTAAATGATAATTATCATACGTTGGATTTTGTGATGTCTTTGTGATAAGATTTGTTAAGTCATCATTTGATAAAATAGTTAAATCATTTGCACCTACAAATACACTGCATTGGCATCCTACTTATAGAGGAATATAAGTAGTTGTATAAGTTACTTGGTGCCTTCGTGATTGGAAATTTTACTATTGCAATCTTATCTCATTGTAATCTTATTGATTGAAACTTTATTTGATTGTATGTTTATTTAATTGCAAGCTCATTTAATAACAGGTCTATATAATAATTGTATATTAAATGGATATTAATAATACAATGTATTTATAACACCCTCTTATATTTTTATTAATAGATAATATGACTCATTACAATCTTAATAGGAAAAATTTCAGTGAAAAAATTTCCTAACATAGAAAAGAAAAAGATGGAAGTAACTAGTAATATGAAATTTTAATTGTCTCATTAACAATTTTACAGAAAGATTTGATGTTACAAAATAATGATTAAGGAAAAAAAGTATAATATTTTACTTTTCCCAATTAAAGCATCACATAATTTTAAAAATGATAATTATCATATGTTGGATTTTGCAATACCTTTGTGATCCGATTTGTCAAGTCATTATTTGATAAAGAGTAAATACATAATTGCCCCCTGATGTTGTTCGAGATTTTTAAAAAGACACCTAAACTTTAACTTCTATCTATTACCCACGATTCTTCTTTATTACATTGCACATACATCATTTTGGACCTCTGCGTGTATAAACGCGCCACAAGTGCGTGGAAGGGATAAAATTTGACTTTTTGATCAATAAAAAACTACCACGTGTAAATAATTAATATATAATTTTTTTTAAAAAATAAATTTATTTACTTTTTAAAATTATCCCTACCCCTCTCTGCATCCCCACCACCCAACAGAATCTTCTTGCTTTTTTATGTTCCATTTTCATTTTTAACAGATACAACAAGCATGAAAAGCTCTAAAAAGAAAAAAAAACTCAAAATTTCAAGATATTGGTATTTCACACACACAAAAAATGAGCTTTAAATAACTTAATTGAAGGATTCAACAATGGTGGTGTCTTTGTTATTCTTTAATTTTCTATCTTTTTTTCGATTTCTTCCTTCTTCTTCTTCTTCTTCTTCTTCTTCTTCTTCTTCTTCTTCTTCTTCTTCTTCTTGCTCTTCTTCTTGCTCTTCTTCTTCCTCTTGTTCTTCCACTTCTTCTTCTTCCTCCTCTTCTTTCTCTTCTTCCTCTTCCTCTTCCTCTTTCTCTTCCTCTTCCTCTTCTTCTTCATCATCGTTTTCATTAATGGTGTCTTTTTTTTCTATTCTTCAACATGGATATATATAGTTGCGAATTTCAGAAAATTACCCAGTACTAATGAGTAATGAGATTTCAAAAACATTGACTTCTTCAACTCCTTTATTAAAGCTCCATTAATGGAGTTCTATGAATCAAATAAATGGTATTAAAGAAGGAAAAAAATTAATCACAAAAAGGAAACTTGATTTCACAACTTTTAAACAAATAAACAAGAAATTAAAGTTAATAACATGATTTCTTTTATCCCACTAGTTTCATTCATAAAGGAGAATTTTTTTTTTTAATTTCCTAGCATCAATGGAGAATTGGGGAAAAAGAGAGTAATGGCTATTAATGGAGAATTGGTGAGAAGAAGAGATGATGGATGGGTGATAAGTGAAATTAATGGAGATTGAAGATCGATTAATGGAGAATTGGGGAAGAATAAAATTAATTAATTGATAAAGAAAATAAAAAGGAAAAGTTTATTAAAATAAATATAGATGAAATTAAACGTATTTACACATTGCAACACCTGATTGGTGCGTGTATTCACTCTTTTTATTGTGACTGAGATTCAACGAAAAATGGTGTATTTGCAACGAATTAAGTAAGAATCGTGGGGTAATAGGTCGAATTCAAAGTTTAGGGTGTCTTTTTGAAAACTCAGTCAACATCAAGGGGGTAATAATGTATTTACTCTTTGATAAAATAGTTAAAAATTTTTGCAACTCCAATCCTTAGATATAGTTGCATCATGATCATCATATAATATTGAAGGAAGAAAGTTGGGTACATTTTTGGTTTGCTTCATAAATTTTTATCTTTTGTATTATTTGATTGTCATGTAAAGCAACATTGTGTAAATAAAATTCTTCATGAAAGTCTGTACAACGTGTCTGAATGGAACCCTTATTTCAGTAAAATAAAGGTACTTATTAGAATAAATAAATATATATCATGCTTCCATATGTAATACACGATTGATCTTATTACAACTTTAATTAGTCTACTAGAATCTCTTTAACAGTCCCAATTCAAGTAATCAATATTTACAGTGGTATGAGAAATTCTAATTTTCATCAAAAAAGGAAAAGAGTATAACAATTTCTTTTTTATATTCTAAATCAATGAATGATTATTAAGGAAAAAGTTTTGTATTAATCGTAATTAATTTTATCCATATTGGAATTATAAATAAGTTTGTAATTCATAAAGCTGATTTTAAGTACGATTAAAAAATTCACAAGCTATCTCGATTTTCAAATTTTGGTGAAACCAAAAAGCTAAGGAATAAGAGAATTAGGGGGAGGTTGAATGCAGTTGAGTTTTCAACATAGGATTTTGCCTGCATATCCTGAAGACTCAGGAAATCAGACTGCTTGTGGTTCATCTCGATCGGTGGCAAAGATAGTCTCTTATTTAATACAACCTTTGGTTCGGAATGAGTGATAGTTTATTTGAGCTTATGTAAAAGAGTCTTGGAACCTATTAACAAGGAATATGGCATCCTTCACATCCATAGGTAAGAATTTTTCTGGACATAGTTTTTAAAACTCTGAGTGCATTATTACTTGGATTTCAGGGAAAGGGTAGGTTTCTTCCAGTATGAGTTTAGAAGTATCCTGAAAGTGAAACAGGAACCCGAATATCCCAGAATATCCCATATTCCTTCTAATAGGGGTGTGGTTTGATGGTGGTGGAAGTCTTCCTTTAGTTCGCATGATATTCCTCTTCGAACTATGTCCTAGTTCGCTGCTAAGAAAAAGTTCTATGTTGTGTTGCGTCATTTTTTGTGTTGTCCACACCAGTGATTTTGAACTGATACTTTCATCCTTTTGGATGCTCTTGACAACATCTCAAATAGAATAGTTAGTTGCAAATGTAGCATTACACTAACGTAAATTGGTGTAAATATGTTTGCACATGTTGTGTTGAGATAGTTAATGAACCAGTTTGCACAACCCTTAATGTAGTGACGGTCCAACATGTCTCATTGAAAGGTGGATAAACCATTTTAAATATAACATACAACTTTGAATAGAGTGACGGTTCAACGTGTCTCATTGAAAGGCGGACAACCTATTTGAATGTAACATTTCACTTTTAAGGAGTAACGGTCCAACATGTCTCATTGAAAGGTGGACGTCCTATTTTGAATTTAATATGCCACTTTGAATGGAGTGATGGTCCAGCGTGTCTCAGTGAAAGGCGGATGACCCATTTGAATGAAACATACCACTTTAAATGGATTGATGGTCCAACGTGTCTTACTGAAAAATGGACGACCTATTTTGAATGTAATATGCCACTTTGAATGAAGTGACGGTCCAATGTGTCTGATTGAAAGATGGACTGCCTATTTTGAATGTAACATGTCAGTTTTAATGGGGTAGCGACCCAATGTGTCTCATTAAAAGGCAGATGACCTATCTTGAATGTAACATGACACTTTGAATAGAGTGATGATTCAATGTGTCTCATTGAAAGGTGGATGACCTATCTTGAATGCCACAGGTCACTTTGAATGGAGTGAAGATCCAACATATCTCGTTGAACGAAGGATTACCAAAACTGAATGTAGTATGTCACTTTGAATGGGGATGATGACCTAGCATTTCTCATTGAAAGGCAGACGGCCTATCTTTAATGTAGCGTGCTACTTTAAATGGAGATGGTCCAACTTGTATCATTTAAATATAGACAACCTATCTTAGATGTAACATGCCACTTTAAATGGGGGTGACAGTGTAATATGTCTCATAGGAAGACGGACGACCTATCTTTAATGCAATATGCCACTTTAAATAGAGTGATGGTCTAACATGTCTCATTGAAAGGCGTACTGCCTTACTAAAAACGCTATAAATTCTCAACCGAGTATCGAATTTGGGTAAAATTGGTATTGATGGAAAACTTATTCAATTTTCCACACAATAGAGGGTCTAAATTTGGAAAATTTCACATGCAATAATGCCTTAACTAAAGGTTAATGCTATGTTTTTATGGATTAGGGTGATGGGAAAGAACAAGAATGCCTCTCTAGGATTTAAATTTGTAACTGGAATGCCGAATTGAGAAGCACTGTAATATTATAATCTCTTGATCGCTAAACCCACTGTGACACGATGCAATCGTGGTGAGGTTCTGGTAATGAAGTTGATTTAAAATATTGAAGTTGATTTATTGAACTTCATCCTTAGAATCAAGAGTCCTTTAAAGTACTTGTGCATGTCCTAAGCTTCTGGATTAAATCCTCAAACGTCGAGAGGATACTTTTGCATTATTTCTTAGAGGCGATCTTGCATAACATCACCTGTATAACTTAAACAAAGCTCATTAATAATACAATAATTTTTCATAACTAATTCAGGAGTGTAATAGAAGATAAAGTTTAAAGATAAAGATGAAGTTGTATGACTCATGATGATTTAGAGATGGTAGTTCAGATAATATATCCATATCTTCGTCATTATACCCAATCATTTTTTCATAAAATCAGAGAAAGTGTTAGACATCATAATAAATTAATAGAAACATAAATCAAGAGGAAAATAAGGAAGAGAATTTTTCTGGATTATTATGGCAAGGCCACAGCGTATCTGATAATGCCCTTTGTCATTCTTATCATTGTCAATTTGGTGACTTCACTGTTCCTACATCCAAAGAAAAATTCTTAGTTTGACAGACTGGCTGTGTTGGTATTGCCTTGCTCTCCTGATGTACCTTATTGATTATTGATTTACAAACTTTCTGATCTTGAAGTACAACATTTGTAGAATTTTTAAGGATCTTCCTCAAAAATTCTGTCCTGGTCTATAACACGTAACTCTTGATATTTGTTATAACTCTGAACATTTCTTAGTATGGAACTGTTTAGATTTTCTCAAAAATTTGCCATGATCTAAAATGTGAAGTACTTGAGTCGTTTCTGACGTAGAGTACTTAAGCATATAGAACTTCAAAAATTATGCCCTTATATCAGCTTCAGCAATATCTGATTTTCAACTTTGTAGCAGATGTCAAGTTTTGTGAAATTTTTGAGACCTCAAAAATTTCTTTCCCAGGTACATGCTTCAATGTCATCCTCATTTAACTTGGGATAGGATCCTTTAATGAATTTTTGAGATCTTCTTAAAAAAATATTTCATAGTATCTATGAAAATGTTACAGGAGATATAACCGAGCCAGTGTGATACCTACGCATTCAGTTAAGTTAGGAAAGGTAATTCAAACATATAATGGAAAGATAAATCTTCTAAGGAATTGACCGAAGCTGACATGTGCCGCCTACGTATCCCATTATAGGGAATTTTGGCCAAACATAGTTCATACATACAAAAATAATATTTGATACTTTTGATAACGTGACCAAAGACAATATAGGCCGCCTACGTATTCCACAAAGGAAATCAGGTCGAACATAGATAATTACAACTAAAAGGGTGCAATTACAAGGAAATCAAACCATAAAGTGTGATTAAAAGGAAATCAAACCATAAAGTAAGATTACAAAGAAATAAAGCAAAAAAATTCCAATTCAAGAAAGTAAAATGAGAAAGTACGATTACAAGGAAAGAAAACATTAACTTCTATATGCAGGATTGAAGGACGCCAAAAGTGAGCCATTTGAGAAAAATTCAAGCTTCTTCTGATTGATGATTCCAATGACTACTTCTTGTGATTGGGAAATCGATTACTGTTAACATTAGCTGGAGATTCTTCAAGCGTTATCAACTTGGCATCAATTAGATCCTTAGTTTTGTGCTTGAGAGTTATACAAGCAGTTGTATTATGTCCAACATCTCCATAGTGGAAGTTTTCAGAGGCTTTTCTTCCATTGGATGAAGTAGTTTTCCTTCTTTCAACCTTTCAAAAAGCAGAGTAAGAGATTATTCCAATGACGTGAAAATTCTGGGGGGCATCCTTACATAATTGGCATGAGGAGCATTATTTTTATAGTTTTGTGGTGGAGGTTGAGTATGGTATGTCACTTCTACATTGAAGAAAAGATAGTGATCATGTTGAGTACGGGGTTGGTATCGAGGAGGTTTCTTGTAGGTAGTAGAATTTTCTTGATTCATCACTCCCATTACTTCCTTCTTTTTTTTCTTTTTATTTCAGAAAGAGCTAGTCTAGAATTTCTTATGAGTGGATTGCAGGTCAGTCAAATTTATTATCCTTCCTATCTTGAGGACATCCTCAATCATTTCCCCAGTGTTGATAGTTTCAGTAAATGTTTTTCTAGCCATTGCTAACATGCGATCGAAACATTCTTGGTTCATTGCATGGATGAAGTAATAGATCATTTTAGCTTCTTCTATAGGTGGATGTACCCTAGAAACTTCTTCTCTCCAATATATGGGATATTCATGAGAACTCTCATTTAATTTTTAACTTAGCTTTGTGATAGAGATTCTGTCAGGGATAATATCGACATAAAACTTGTAGTGATCTACAAAAATATTTGACAGGTTATCCCAAGTGTGCCATTTAGTTACATCTTGTTTAGCATACCTTTTTAAAGCCTTTCCATTCAAACTTTGATGAAATATCTTGATCTGTATTCCTTCATTTTTGTCTACGCCAATAAACTTTTTGCAATAAGTATTCAAATGAAAGAAGGATTTTTAGACCCATCAGACTTTTCAAATTCTGGGATCTTATAACTAGGAGGTAACTTGATCTTGAGAAATCCACACAACTCTTCATACTTCACACTTTGGTTACTCCCAAGTTCCCAAAGGCTTCTTATTGCATCTTCTAATACCTTGAGCTTTCTATTCACTGTCTCATCAGTGTATATTCTTGGATCATTCTTTAATTCAACAAAATGATTAGCATCTAAGCGGTATAACCCTTAAGTTTATTTCATTGGTGGAGTGGTAGAATAGGTTTAAACTGATGGAAATTGGTGTAACAATGATATGTTCTGAACCTTCAGATGAGCAAATGTGTACACAAAAGTGGCATTTTAAGAAGTACGAGCAAAATGACCTTTTTAATCTACTACTTCTGACGTTGGAAACATAGGTCCCTTTGGTTGAGCATCAGTAAGAAGAGTCATGTTTTGAGGAGTCTGATAAGGTGTTCTACTTTGCATCACTATGAGCTTTATCTCAACAATTTGTTGATCCAAACCGCAATGAGCTCTGGGGTTATTTCTCTTCCTATCGAGGCACTCCAGTCCATTGCCACAGAGAAGGTGAGAATTGACTTGTATGAAGTATTTGTGTTAATAAAATTAGGATCCATAGTCAAACGAGTCCTTCTATTAGACAAAGCAAGAACTGACAAATTTGTAGTTGGTTTCTTGACCTTAGACCATGTGAAATACTGATGTTCTGCTAGTGATTATGTTTTTTCTTTGTGAAAAGGGCAAGTTTGACTACCAACACAAATCAGCCACTCTCTAAAAAAAATAAAAACATTCTAAAGGTAAAAATATTAGTTTGTGACCAAAATAATGAATTAAAATAATATACGAAACAAATGACATGTATGTGTTTTGAAACGGACTAGTTCAAAATTTGAAGAATAGGATGCTTTGAGAAAAGTGATTAAATGATCGGAACTTTGACCACTTGATGGATTTTGGATTAGAATGAACAAACTGATATGGAGAAGTATGTGTTTACGAATAAACATTCTAAAAGGTATATTTGAAAAGCTCTTTTGAAGACAACGTAGTATTTCTATCAACAGAACATCTGGATAGCTCTAATTATAATGGAGCGCAAGAGGAATGAATTGCAAGAGTAGCATGGTCAATGCGAATTGGACAATGACCTTTGAAAATGTTGAATAAAATGTGGGTTAAATTTGAAGGAATGAAATTGACGGACTTTTAAGTGTATTTTGAAAGGGTTCAAATTTTGTGTCTTATTTGCTTATTAATTCACTAAGTTTTTGAAATAAAATAATGGACTAGTATTGTTTAAATCCAAAGATATGTTATTTAGACAAACAGATCAAACAAATATATACAAACAAAAATAACAAAAAACTTTAGCACATAAACAGTTATTACACGTCCTAGCATACATGGGGCCTTTCAAACCAAAGGTAAGCCTAACTTTTGAAGGATATACGTGTCGCTTATAAGGCGTTTCATTGATCCCAAATATATCCCAAGGAAAAATGGTCTGTACAATACTACATTACATCCTTCAATTAAAACACATAACGGATGATTGTTTGTAACTGACTCCTGGTCAATAGATGTAAGGTGAATTTTTCTAATTGGTCCAATACCCCCTAGGTATTGGGTCATCCTAGGCACATGCCTAAAAATGGTTTTGGTTTTGCTCTGTTGTAGGTATCTAGAGTGGGCTTTGACCAGTTTCCCAAGTGGACAACTCGAGTATGAAAATACGAACAACCATCAGACGCCAAACGTGCCAATAAACTTTTGTACTTCAAACACTTCATTTGGAATTGATAAATAGGGTCCGGGACATCCTCTAA
>NW_025861626.1:180842-189064 GCF_002878395.1 Capsicum annuum
TTTAACATTTAGATTAATTTTGGCATTATTAGTTTGTCTTCTGCATACATATTTTATTGCCAATGTATTCAATGCTCACAGTAGGTACCAGCTCATGGGTTAGCTTGTGGTAACCCATGATAGTAAGCACTGTTTTCGTGACTAGGGGTAGACTTAGGTCGTGAAAAATGGTTGATGTTCTATTTTAGGTACAATTCGACCCTTAAGAGTTGTAAGATTACTATATGAGTCGTATGAAGATAAGTCATAAGATCAGTAGACTAGGATCTCTAAGTTTCTGTCCAAGTTATGAGTAGTGGCTACAAGTCGTAATGACTTGCTACTAATCGTAAGATATGACTCATATCCTTATCTATGAAGGATCCAAGAACCAAACCTCATGTTTTGGTAGTTTTACAAATGACTTATACCTATATTAAGACCCAAAATAGCTCCTAACTTATAGAGAAGTCAAAATATTCCTTACTAATTAAATTCTTGGAATATATATAACTATAGTCATCTTTAAAAAAGCATAAATTTTTATCCACGAATAATTGATGAGCTAAATACACAACAATAGATAGATAATTGAATTAGCTTTCCAATTATACAATTTTTCCCTTAATCCGATATCGGGGTGAAAAGTTATGGTCAAATTATCGAAGTACTGTCAAAACTATCAGTGGTTAAGACTCACTGGTATGAATTGTAAGTATACCATACGAGTCGTCAGGTGGAGTCATACCCACAACAGTAGGGGTCGAAATTTGGATTCCTGGTGATGACTTCCAAATGATTTCCAGAAGGTTCCTAAGGTTTGTTTGGTCTTTTCTCCTCTTTAAACTCCCAACCCACGACTTAAAAACATAAAGAGACTATATTTTCATAACTTTTTCAATTAATAAACAAAATATTATATCCTCTCATCTTTAAGAACATCAAGATTAGGGTTCCTCACTCAAAATTCATCATTCAAGTTTCAAGATTCAAACTTTCTTCACAAATCAAGAAACTTCATGTATGTGGGTATTCATCAATGGGTTCCTTCCACCCATTGAGTTTCCAAAATACCTTTTTTGTTCAATTATGGATTTTAACATTTTTTTGTTCAACTAATTTATTTCTTGCTCTATATTTCAATTACTCATGTTCTATTAAAGTAATTCCATGTCAAATCTTCAAGTTATGAATTAAGTCATGTAAGTATATTTTCCTGTCAAGTTTAACTCATCCCCATGTTCAAGTTCATGCATATCACTCAATCATTGAAATTTCTAATATTTTGGGTCTTTGAATTATGATTTCATACCAATGTTTTAAGCATTATTATTGTATTATTATGATTATTCAATGCTAGTGGGTTATGAATACCCGATACATATGTGTTTTAACATAATTTCATTTATAAATAACAAGGCAGTCTAGCCATGATTTTACTATCACATTTAGATTACCATGTTCATGCTAAGCATATATCAGTACAGTACCATATCATGTTAAATGAATAATAATACCAGTGCCATTCATTTGGGAGTAACACTTAGTACCGAGTGAACGTAGGGATGTCGGCTCTCCCATCAATTAGGCATAAGTTATTAGTATTAGTCCCTAAGTTCTAGACCTACGATGCCACTGTATATTATGATAGGTTCCTATTAGTTAGGCATGAAACCCTCATCCTTTGAGACATCATCCTTGTGGATCCACATTGTCAGTTATGTATTGGTACCCTTTGCAAAGTATCAACACCCATCTAATTAGCGCTACAAGTTGGACCCCAATAGCTCAGATTAGTGCATGTCAGTTATAGCTAGCTCCCACAGTTTCAGTTCAATTTTTAGAGTATGTCAGTTCAGGTTATTAAGCTATTCAGATCATATTAGTACATGATTTTCATGGTCTTGCATTCATTTTATATGTTTATGTTTTCATTCTCAGTATCCATACATGATCCTCAATTCAGTTTTACAGCATGTTCAACTTTGAATGAGATTTACATACAGTTTTCACGTTTCTACTACTTTCCACTTTGAAGAATTATTTTCAGCTCATAATTCATAAATCTCACCATGACTTACAGTTTTCACATATTGTCATGTTTTAAATATATTTTTTTGTAAATAACATATGTCCTCAGTTTTAAAGCATGTTTTAAAGATTTTCATGATTAGTGCATGTCTCCATATACTCAGTACATTCCAACGTACTAACCACATATATGCATTTGTGGCTACATCCTTCATAATGCAGGTACCAGATATTGCTCATACATAATAGTCAGGAAGTTCTCAGTTCTCAGCCAGCAGGTGATGAGTTCTCTTATTTTGAGAATTCCAATCAGTTGTAGTGCATGTACTGTATTGTGATCATTCTTATGTATTGATTTATGGTAGTTGCAGGCATGTCCCAGCTTCCTACATTTAGTATAGTAGAGGCTTCATGGATAGACAGTCAGAGTAATTACATGTAATTCAAGTTTCTTTCTTCAGTTTTATCATGATGTAAACTTTATCAGATTTGCATTTATTCAGGCTTTCTCATGACTATGTTTCTGCAAACAAAATTTAGTTTTTATAAAATTAAATAAGTTTTTCAAGCAGTATGCCAGATCATGGGTAATCTTGGGATCACTTTTGGTTCCAATCACAATATTACTACTAGGGGTAGTCTCGAGTTGTGACAATATTAGTATCAGAGCAGAAGCTTCAAGTTTCGTAAGTTGTCTATGAAGCTGTGTCTAGTAGAGCTTGCGGAACAATACGGAGACATCTATACTTTTCTTCTAGAGGCTACAGGGAATTTAGGAAATGTCTCCTTTTTTCTAAATCTGAGATTGTGCTGTAGAGATGTTCTCCAAGAAACTTATATAGATTCTTGTCTTTCTGCATTCATTCCAACTCTGCCTTAGCTTTGACATAGCAAGAAATAGTCAAGCTTAAATTCCTATTGATAGAGTTTTCTCAAACTGTCCCCATAGACAGTTATGGGATTGCATGTGGTTTTAAAAGGAACCCATTAGTGCTCTTGTGTTCTAAACTTTGAAAGTGTTCATTCTCATTCAAGAAAGTTTTGCATTGAGCCTAAGTCAAATGTGCTATCAAAATCCTATGATAGAATATGATCTAGAGTTAGAAGTTTGAACCTAGAAGTTTAGCAGCAGTAATGTAGGGATGTCTGGATTTAGTAGATTTTGTATCCAAGGGACACATTGTCTGAAAGGTGAACCAGTAGGCTTGAAATAGTGTATGCAAGTATTTAATTTTATTGATTTAAAACTAAGTATGATGATGTGGGTATGATCTAGAGGTGTATCCAAGGTGATATGGGATTGTATTATTTCTAAGTTTCCTTAAAATCGGTGTGCTTAGAGAGTACACCTTAGTTGCTAAGTTAGGCTCTTATTTTCTGGTAGTGATGTCAGTATATTGTAGAATGGAAGTAGGGGAGGAAGATACCTAGACCATTCTCATCTCAGTGTGAAAATTTATACTTCAATCATCACGAAATCTACTCATGCAATACAAGTTAGCTCCATGTTCATAGCTCATATTCATGTATTTGCCATAAGATCATATACATTCCCAATTTTTAGTATGAGGTGTTCCAATTCACTCAGCAGTACGAATCATCTTCCAAAAATATATGAATTTCAAACTCAAGTCATGCAACTCATGACTCATTTACTCATGCTTTATAGAATCCTCAGTTTTTATAACTCATGGTGCGCTCTTAATGACCAGAAAAATTAAGATTATGTCATGTGTGTCCTTAGTTTTGATGTCTTTAATGAATCCGCGCCTTTGATACTTTATTCCTCAAGCCTCAGTTAAGTGTAAAAGTTATGGATAGTATTCTTTCTTGCTTCAGGTCTTCATGTTCTAACCTTTTAGTGACCTCTCATTAATTTTAAGATAGTGGTGATGAAAAATTAATGATCAATGGTTTAGATGGGAGAGATTAAATGTTTCTAGTTGAGGAAAGATTGTTGTATGCTTGTTTTATACAAGGCTATATGGTTGATGGAAGATTGTTGTAAAGATTTTGATATATGTCATGGTTATTTAAGAATTTTTTGTGTTTTATTGGTTATAGTGCATAGGAGTTGTTATTGACATGAGATATTTGAGAATGTGGTAAAAGTTCCTAGGTGGGTTGGTTGGCCAAAAGTTTATATGAGGTTATACTGATAGACTTGAATGTCGTGTTTGTATATATGTGGATAAATGCATAGTGTGTTAGTGAATTCCTAGTAAGAGATTGAATTTAGTTGTTGAAGTGGTAAGAGGAATATTATTCTTGAGATAAAAAATGTGAAACATGCTTAGGGTATCAAATTTATGGTTTAGACTAGTATTACGGTGTTATGTGTTGCACTATATAATTTCATGTTAGGCTTGAACATCGCGAGAGTACGTAGTTCAACTCAGTCTTTGGTTAGCATAGTTATATATACCTATGTGAGAATTATAAGTTGAATCAAATGAGTACGGTATTTAATGGAAAAGTATAGTTGAGAGAGTATTTGAGAAGTATGGATAATCTTGAAAGTTAGCAGTTGCATTGCCTAAGGCCTAGTAATTCTATCCTAGCTTATGTTTATAGGCCTATGTTCCATGTTACAAAGTCACAGCCATATTGGGATTCCGTATTCAACTATCTCCCTAATGTTATTAGAACTTCTCAGAAAAGTGTTGTAAAATACTCCAGTTAAATATAAACTTTTAATATGATTCAGTCCATATAGCCAGCAACTCAATTTATTAATCAGACAGATAAAATCATATGGTTTTCCATCCTTCCATATAGTCTTACTATCCTAAGTCTCATCAGTATGGCTATCCCATGAGGTAAAATATTCGCATCAATGCAAATTATGAATTCATCTCAGTCCATGCATCTTGAATCATTTTCAGATATAGATATTAAGTCATAATTCAGTTCATAAGTGTTTCATACATCATCTTATTCTTTCCATTGTATTTCATCCAAGTCAGTATCATTCGGGGGATTAATGATCTCAAGGGGGAGATATTGTAATACCTCGCATTTCAAGATCACTGTGTAATGTATGACTCTTTTCCTTAAGTCATATACACAACATATGAGTCATATGTTGCAGTCATATCAAAAATAGCGTGAAATGGTTGACGTTCTATTTTAGGTATTACTCAACCCTTAAGAGTTATAAGATTGCGATGTGAGTCGTATGAAGATAAGTGGTAAGGTTAATAGCCTAGTTTCTCTAGGTTTCTGTCCAAGTTATGACTGGTGGCTACAATTTGTAATGACTTGTTATGAGTCATAACATATGACTCGTATCCTAATCAGTGAAGGATCCAAGAAACAAGTCTCATGTTTTGGGAGTTTTACAAGTGACTCAGACCTATATTAAGACCCTAAATAGCTCTTAACTTATAGTAAAGTCAAAACTTCTCATAGCAATTAAATTCTTGAGATGTATAAAGCTATAGTCATCTTCAAATGAGCTTTTTTTATACGAAGAATTTATGAGCTAAATACCCACCAATAGATATGTAATTTAATTATGTTTCCAACGATACCAATTTTGCCTTAATCCGATATCGGGGTGAAAATTTATGGCCAATTACTAAAGCACCGTCAAAGCTGTCAGTGGTTATGACTCACAAATATGACTCTTAAGAAGACCATACTACTCATAAGCAGATCATACGATTCATTAAGAAGAGTCGTAGCCACAGCAGTAGGGGTTCAAATTTGAGTTCCTGGTGAGGACTCAAGGTATGACTCGTACCCAGAACATACGATTCATGACCTAAAATGCCAGGACAACTTTAAAATGATTACCAGAAGGTTCCTATGATTTTTTTGGTCTTTTATCCTCTTTAAAATCCCAACACATGACTTTAAAACATAAAGAGGAGTTATTTTCCCCTCTTTTTCAATCAAATAACAACATATTCTCTCCTCCCATCTTCAAGAAAATCAAGATTAGGGTTTCTTACCTAAAATTAATCCATCAAGTCTCAAGATTCAAACTTTCTTCACAAGTCAAGAAACTTGATGTATTAGGGTATTCATCAATGGGTTATTTCCACCCATTCATCCTAGAAACCTTCTTTTGGTTTAAAAGTTTGAATTTTATCTTATTTTATGAAATTATCCATGCAACTTATGAATTTTAATCCATGTTTTTCTTAGTAATGTTAATTCAATCCATGTCAATATGTGTTCCCAGGTAAACTAGTTTATTTGATGCTTTAAATTTTAATTAATCATGTTCTATTCAAGTGATTCCATGTCAAATCTTCAAGTTATGAATTAAATCATGTAAGTATGTTGTTTTCTCAAGTTTAACTCATCCCCATGTTCAAGTTCATGTTTGTCACTCAATTATTGAAATGTCTCATGTTTTGGGTCTTTGAATTATGATTTCATATCACTGTTTTAAGCATTATTATCGTATTTTTGTGATCATTTAGTGTTGGCAGGTTATGAACTTCTAACACCAATGTGTTTACACATAATTCCATTTACAAGTAACAAATCAGTCAGACCATAATTTTACTATCATATACAGATTACCATGTTCATTCTTAGCATATATAAGTACAACACCATATTATATTGAATGAATAATAATACTAGTGTCATTCGGTTGGGAGTAACACTTAGCATCGAGTGACCACAGGGATCGCGGTTCCCCAGTCAATTAGGTATGAGTCGTTAGTAGCAGTCCCTAAGTTCCAAAATTACCGCACCACCGTAGATTATGAAGGGTCCCTGTCAGTTACGCATGATACCCATGTCCTTCGGGACATTAGCCTTGTGGATCCACATTGTCAGTCATGTGTTGGTACCCCAGTTAAGTTATCAATGCCCATCTAACTGGGGTTATAAGTTAGACCCCATTAGCTCAGATTGGGGCATGTCAGTTATAGATAGCTCGTACAGTCTCAAGTTTAGTATTCAGAGTATGTCAGTTCAGGTTTACATAATCAAGTATTCAGACATTAGTTATTCAGATTATGTTAGTACATGCTTTGCTTGGTCTTGCATTCATTTTACAATTTCATGTTTTCATGCTCAGTATCCATACATAATCCGCAATTTAGTTTTACATCATGTTCGTTTTTACATGAGATTTATGTATAGTATTCATATTTCTACCGCTTTCCAGTTTACAAAATTATTTTCGGCTCTTGATTTATAAATCCCACTATGACTTACAGTTTTCATATATAATCCTATTTTAAATATATGTTTCAGTAAATAACGTATTCTTCAGTTTTAAGAATTTTCATGATTTAGTGTATTTCTCCATATACTCAGTACATTCCAACGTACTGACCACGTATATGCATTTGCGGATGCATCCTTCATAATGTAGGTACTAGATATAGCTCATTCACTAGGATCAGGCAGTTCTCAGCTCTCGACCAGCAGGTGATGATTTCTCTTATTTTAAGAACTCCAGTTAGTTGTAGTTCATGTACTGTATTGTAATCGCTCTTGTGTATTGGTTTTTGGTAGTTGGAGGCATGTCCCAGTCATCTACAGTCAGTACAGTAGAGGCTTCATATATAGTCAGTCAGAGTCATTACATGTAATTTGAGTTTCTTTCTTCAGCTGTATCATGGTCTAAACTTTATCAGATTTACATTTATTCAGACTTTCTCATGATCATGTTTCTGCTCAGAAAAGTTAGTGTTCATACAATTTAAATCAGTTTCTCAAGTAGTATGCCAGATCATGGATTAGCTTGAGATTACATGTGGTTCTAAGCACTGTGTTACAACTACGGGGTAGTCTCTGGTCGTGACTTTTACAATGTTAGTAAAAATAAACAAAGAAAACTTATAAGTTTCCATAGTTGAATACATTAATTGAAGTTGGGCCCTTAATCAGCCCATCAATAATGTTGTCCAGCTTTGGGCTTTGAATTATAGACTTCAATACATTTTCCTGCATTATATACCTCAGGTATACCAGCCCCTTTTTTCCTACTTTTTTGTATATCTCGTTTATACTTGACCATATATTGGTCATATATACACATATTTTAGTCATCCTATATAATCAACTTCGTTTTTCTCATATGCACCATATATCTGATGTATATCTTGCATACGACCTTGATCCTACGGAGTTTTAGTTCATTTGGACTTTTAGGATACTTGGGACTTGGTTCCGGATTATTGTTAAGGTACGGACTCCCATTGGAGTCAGATCAATATCACATGCCAAAAGGAAAAGATAAG
>NW_025861626.1:192064-198054 GCF_002878395.1 Capsicum annuum
GGTATAAACATTCACATGATTGAAGTGTATGTCATGATTCTGAGTTCTCTATTTACTCAAGTGGTCGAGTTCATAAGAAGAGACAAACAGCGTGATCTGATCCTAGTAACTCTTGTTTAATAATTCTCTGATTTTCATTCATACCTTATTAGATTATTTTATCTTTTCTAATCCTTATCTTTTATTTTCATGTGAAGTCGGGAGTTGGAGTTTCCATTGAAACTTCATTTTGACCCGAAGATCAAGTCAACGGCCATAGGACAAGACCTTGGGGGTCTACGTCGCTAGGAGTTACTCGCTTCAATAGAAACTTACAGTATCTAGCCCCTTACTTTCTTTATGTTATCATTGGTTTTGCTTAATAACCTTGTATTACTTTGAATATTTTTATATGTGACTTTGCTTGAAATTGATTAACTTTATTTTGCTTAATTTTATTTAAATTTTGAATCCCTTAGTGTTGATTTTGTTATGCAAATTGCTTATTCATTTAGCGTCCGTAGACATAACAAAGATAAATGGTTAAGCACTTATTTTACAATTTTGTACCTGTGAATCACCCTTCTTTTTTAAAAAAATAAGTGGAAAGCTTTGTTTTAAGTGCAATCTCAAATTAAGAAAGAATGTGTTTTTGAAAATGATTAAAATGGTTTGTGATAGCATTCGTTTTACAAATTATTAATCAATGAGTTTTATCATCTAAATCAAGTATTTTAAATAAGTCGCTAAGGAATTTAACTGGCCAAACCCTTTTAAATTTTGCAAATACCTAAACAACTCAAAAATGTGATTTTCATTGACTACTTTCCACATTTATTTCCTATGTTTATTTTAAATTTTCAGACTCTAAAACCTCCAAAACACAAGGTTCATATAAATACATTCTATCATATATGACATGTTGTTATTGCTACTTTTATTTATTTATTTTCTTAAAATGAAATTATTATTATCATTATCCACACTTTATTTCAAATATATAGTTATAGGTGTATTTTTATTACCTTTATTTTTGTCTACTTTTAGATATTACAAATAATTGGATAATACCATGATTGCCCATATTTTAAGACTGTACCAGTCTAGTTTACTCAAAAACTAATACGTTAACATATTTTGATATATTTTTATTTTTGCGAAAAATGCATTTGCATAAATTTACTCTCGAAATAAATAATTTTTCATATTTTTTGAAGACAACATGATAACTTATAAATAAATAAATAATTTTTTACACGTTCTATTTTCCCTTACACCATAAGTGATTCCTTTACGAACTAAACTTTATATGTCACTAGACTTTATATTCTTATAAGACTATAAACTTTAAATTTTCTATTATGTATATAATGATATTAAATTCTCTCTCTCTATTCACACATCTCATTAAAACATGCGTGTGTATTTTGATAATAAATTATGTTACTTTTCGCATATCGTAAGATGTATATTTATGTACCTCGTGTGTTTTGTTTGAACTTAATAAATATGTGTAGTTATCACTATTTTGCAAATGATGAAAAAAAATAAATTTTTCCCAAATATTTTTCTAAAGCTATGTTTAAGGACTATCTTTGGATAGGCTCTGAGGGATGCTTAATACCTTCCTCTCGAGTAACCAAAACCCTTACTTAGAATCTCACTGGTTCTCGTAGATTAAAAACATAGTTTCTCTACCACAAAAAATTGTTTTCCTAATTTTCCTAAAAAGTAAGGTGGCGACTCAAAAACTAAGCAAATAATTTTTTCAAAAACCAGTAAGCGTCGCTATGACCACCATACGTTGTGTGTTGTTTCGGCCAGTTCGAAATGGGGTGCGACAGCGTGGCAACTCTGCTGGGGATTTACTTAGATTTTGACCTTAGCAATTTATTTGATAAATTATATTTGGGAATATTTTATTATTTGTGTTCATTTTTCGCTATAATATAAATGTTAGCCATATACATTGCTTTGTTTGAGAACACTACTTGTTACTTCTTTAACATATGGACCTTTTATCGAGTCTTTATCCGTACACAATTCACACATTGTGGTTCACATGGGGGGCGTCTCACACTCCTCCAAACCTTCTTTGAATTCTTCAGTTTCATATTCGGTGCAATTAGGTTAGTGCACCTTCTCGCAGTTATTCAGTCCCAGTCTCAAATATTTAGGAGAAACTCTTACTCTAGAAATAGTTAATGCTGCATGAACATTGGGCGGGATGGTCCAAGGTATTGTCTCTGCAACTAGGAAGCCACCCTTTTGTACGAAGGTTATATACCTTGCGACATAATTTCTGTGAAATTGATTGAGATGGTCCAGAGGTCAGGAACTAATGTATTCAATACAATTTTGCTAACCCTCACTTAATTCCATCGATAACGTGGAGTACCTTTTTCAAAAGAAAAAACTCTCTTCATTCAACTTTCATTTCAAACCCATAAATGTAGTGTATTATTGAAAGCTCCACAAACGGGTATTGAAATATTATCAAATATTTTTCAATAATTGAATTGCTCCTTCCAATTAACAAATGTGGAGTATTAGAAAAACTCCACCTTCATTTAATATCTGTTTCATGGCAATATTTTTTACATATCTTTCTTCCGCATCATCATTTGATGCCTCATTTCTAATTCAGGATTACCTATTGTTATCAATACTTCATTTTCATTAGCTATCCCTAAGTTCCTTGAACTAGTGGTGGGGCCTTAGGATTCTTCCCTTCTTTGAATTCCTTTTACAAACAAACCATTCCATCCTACTCTATTCTTGCATACTTATACGACATTTTTTTTTATCGTCGTCGTAGTTTAACTTTGTTATTCTCTTTTTGGAAAATTCTGAATTGTCCTAAATCTAAACGTGATAGAATCTGGATCCATCTATATCAATTTGTTTGGACGTAGGCCTTATATCTGGCAAAGAGAGGTTCCATAATGTAGGACGCGTTTTCTTGACATTATGTTTAACATAATGCGAATGCTCTTGTCTTATAACCTAAACTAACTCTTTACCTTTGTATTTTTTAAAATTTTTCTTTACCCCAATAAAGTTTGATCGTTTTGAGATTCGAGCTGGTTGACTATCCTTACTTCACCATATCTATGTCATCGACATTACCTTGACGTAGTTGGGCTGTTCAAGGAAGGAAAATCACTATGTCTGATCCGGCTACACCTAATCCAATTGGTACACGGAATATCACAGTTATCAGCAAACCTCCTAAAACTTCTAAAGCTAGAGCTGCTAATCAACATGACGAGTATGTTGCCCGGTTGACTCAAGAGGTCTAGGATCTACGGGGAGAATTGAATCGGGCTAAGGAGTTGACTAACTTATCCATTATACTCCAAAGTCCACCTGCTGAACCCAGGATTACTGCACAAAACCCACCACATTTTCCGTCACTTAATTCACTGATTCCCAAACACTTTCCTCCTCAGTATGCCCCATCTATCAGTAATAATTCACTTTCGGCCACCTCAGAAAATCAACCACCTACCTACACCCCTCCACAAAGTCATCCAACCACCTACACTACCCATGTCTCTCCTCCTAATCAACCACTTCTTAACCAACCAAGTCAACCTCTAGATCATATTCTCTACGTTCCTCCACCTGCTTATACTTATCCGTCACCCACAACTACTCCTTCAAATCAACCAAGAAAACCACTCACTAATACCACTTATAATCATTCACCACCTCCAATCCAAAATACTCCTAACACACAAAATTATCTCTCCCAGTATATGCACGGGGCATATATTGCCATACCATATGCGCAACATGTTCCTCCTATATATGCAGGGGAAAGAAAAACCTTTACCAACTCAATAACGATGAAGTTCCAACCCGAGGTTAACCAGTACGAGGAAATGGAGAAGGATGCTAAGGACAAAGCGAACAATGATTTAGCAAGAGAGATTCGTGAACTGAAGGAAGCAATGAGAAACCTCCAACTACCAGGGGAAGCAAGAGCCTAGAGTATGATGATCTATGTGTGCAACCAGACATTGACTTGCCAATAGGATACAAACCGCCAAAATTTTATCTTTTTAATAGAGTTGGTGACCCTCATTCACACTTGAGGGCCTACTGTGACAAGTTGGTAGGAGTAGGGAGAAATGAAATGATCAGAATAAAATTGTTCATAAGAAGTTTGCCTGGTGAAGGTCTCACTTGGTACACACAACAAGATCTTCGTAAATGGTGTGGGTGGAATGATATGCCACAAGACTGCATAAATTGATTCAAATTCAATACTGAAATCACACCAGACAGGTTTTACTTGGCCAACTTAAAAAAGAAACCAACTGAGACATTTCGTCAGCATGCGCTATATTGGTGGGCAGAAGCAGCTAAAGTCCAACATCCAATGGGTGAAGGTGAAATGACTGCCACTTTCATTGAATGCCAAGATAACAGTTTGTACCATGAAAAAGTTATAACTATGATGGGACAAAACTTCATGGAAGTCATTAGAATGGGAGAAATCTTGGAAGATGGGATTAAGTCAGGGAGAATTGAAGACTATACGACTTGGCAAGCTGCAAGAAAAGCAATTCAATATAGTTCTATCAATGAGAACAAGAAGATGTGTCAAGATATATCTACTGCCGTGATTGACCAAGGACATAAGATAAGTCAAACCCCTTTCTATGAATCAACCACATCAACCCATCTGTCCTTACCATTATGGTGAAACTTCTCAAATGCTTTACTATCCTTCACCCACTACCTATCCTGTCTATAACACCCAGGAAAATTATTACGAACCTCGAGCCCCTACTTTCCAAACTCTACATCTATATAAGCCTGTCCAAGCTCCAAACCACCAAAATCATCCACACACTGCACCTAGGGCCCGTCCGAATCCTTAAACCAAAACCACTCCCAACTATACCAAATAAGCTTAAACATATTCCTAGTTATTTGAAAGGCTAATAACAGCAGGTATCATATAACCTACTAAGGGAAAATCCCAGATCGTATTCTAAAATAGGTTGATGGTTCCAAGCATTGTGCATATCATTCTGGAATTGTTGGGCATGACACCAAATATTGTTATGGACCTTAAAACAAAATTGAAGTCTTAAACAAAGAAGGATCAATTCAACTTGCTGGACCATAGCCCAATGTGAGAAACAACCCTCTACCAAATAATGGGAATATCAATGTGAACGTGATAACTACCAAAGAAGATTAGGATTTGAAAGAGACCATTGTGCCAATTAGAAAGGTTGGAAGAGATGCACTATCACTGATCTTCCTAGAACTAGCACCAACAAAGAATACTTCCACTACCAAAAAGACGCCAACTATTTGGAATGTTGAATCAGAAGAAGCTTGGAAGAATTGAACTTGTATTCCATACTTGGGTTCTTGGTAGATTGAACAAGTAGTTGGTCTTTTGAAATACTTTTTTAAATAGCATGATCTAAAATTGAGGCTCGATCGTGCCTAAAACTTTATGTTGTGTTGCCTCATCTTTTGAAAGCTTAATTGCAATATCTATGAATGAATTTTCTATTTTCTTTAACTTTTTACAATGTATTACTTTCTATTTTTTTAATATAAATTATCAAATTTGCCAATTAAGATCGTGACACAATAAAACAAATGAACAAAGTCTGATTTCAAGGAAGACTTCGAAGCATGACTGAGAGTTCAAACAACCAACCAAGGATACATGACTACTATGGGAGTGCTCAAGCACAATGACTACTTGTTCAAGGGGAGTCAAGACACTACATAAAGAAAGATTTTAGATAGGTTTTATGTAATATAGTTTTCATTTATCATGTACTTACAAACTACGTTTTGACCTGATTCCCTTGGTAGGATACGTAGGTAACCCATATAGGGTTCAGGTGTACTATAGAAAAGAAAATCCATAATCTCTTATTTGTAATAGGAAAATTACGCCTGACCTGATTCCCTAGGTGGGATATATAGGCAGCCTATAGCAGGTTTGGCCCCTTTATTAGAAAAACTCCAAA
>NW_025861626.1:201054-208257 GCF_002878395.1 Capsicum annuum
GTGACCTATTTATTGAAAAGTTGGAAAATAAAAAATATATTTATAGGACCCACATTTGGTTGAAATGTCCTTAGATTGAAAATTTAACTTTGCCAACACATCCAAAAAGTTGAATTTAGTGTTGTTACATAGTTTATTTGCATAAATTGGATTCCAAATGAATCATGAGGCATTGTTGTAAACTTGGAAAATTTTCAAACTTTGCTGGTGTTTTTGTGTAATGACCCTCCAGGTCATTTTCCTTGTTCCCGCTAATTTTGTTTCATTAGGGCTTCTACTTAGTTTCCCCAAGTCATTTCTGACTTGCTGTGACTAATAGTTCTGTTACCAGACAATTTGTTTGTATTTTAGAGTTTCCCCATTTTGATGTTTGTGTTAGTTCCAAATGTCCATCGAGCACAACTTCAGTACAACAATCTTTGATGTCGATTCTGACTACTCCAGCAACTCCAAATTATCAATTTTAGGCAATTTTAGGCTACATAGACATTTGGTTTGGATTCGAGCTCACCCATCTCATTCCGACCAATTGGTCAAGTTAAAAATCAAAAGAATGTTATGGGACCCGCAGTTGGTTTAAATGACCTTGGATAGAAAATCCGACTTCGTCATTGCATCTGGAACATTGAAATTTGTATAGTTACATTAATTTGTGAAAATCGGTGTTTGAATGAGTTCCAGAGGTTAAGAACAAGTATTAACTTTGTTGGTACCGGAGCATGGCTATCACGACACCTCCATACTAGGTGGGGCTATAAATAGGCTCTTTAGTCGCCAATTTGGCTATTTTCACTTCTTCTTGAGACCTAGACACCTTTGAATGATGTGTTAACCTCAAATTGATTCTTGGGTGTGAGTTTGAAGCTTGTTAAACATATATTTTCATGATTAACAATAGATTTGAGAGAAGAATCCTTTATTTCCAAGGTTTAATTTCTTGATTATTGAGAAAAACATCAATTAACTTAAGGGCAAGATTTTAGCCCAAATGAGCACTGTTTTAACTTTTTCTTAAGGATTATGATTCTCTAATTGTGTATGAGCATTGGGTTGTTCTTGGAAATGTATTTTCCACATGTCGGACCTACTTGGGGGCTTTAGGTGTCGTTTGTGGACGCAAAGTACATGTAACACCCTGATTCACTGAACCGGAAAGCTACACGGTGCTCATGACCCCAAGGGACCACAAGTTAACCCATGACTGATATCTGTACCTGTATACTGAAAATCATGATATAATAATGTGGAATACATAGAACTGTAAGGCCATAAGGTTCAACTGAATAAAATCATGTGGGTGAAAATACCCAAAATAACTCAATCTGAACTTAAATATGAACATAAATTTGAAAGCCTTTAAACTATCTGAATAAGGAGTTGAAGGAACATGTCTCCAACTAACTCCGTAAAACTGAACTGAAGAAATAAATAAATGAATCAAATCATATTGTCCTCGAATCAATGATGACTCACTGTGTCTCTACGACTGGAATGCTACCGCTACTGCTGGGATGGAGCTCATGTCTCGGAACCTATGGTGTAACATGAAAAGAAAGAACCATAGTGCAAATGCGTCAGTACAACTGGATTACTGCGTATACGAGGAAGGTAGGCTGAACATAAAGGGTTTCGTGAATGAATAACATTGACTGACTAGTATGAACGTGGGAGTGCAAACATACATATATAGAAATTGGGACCATGAATACGTGATAGCATGACCTATAAGCTAATACATGGTTTACTGATAACTATCATGACTGATACTTAAACTGATAACATAGACGATTGTATCTGACAGTCCTGTATATACTGAAATATGAAGAACGCCCTGAGTTCTTTTGCTGACACTGATACTGAAACTGTGGGAAGTAGTGTTTAACCGACATACCCTATGTATGCCGTTATGGCTAAGATGGGGTCCAATCTCTGCCCTGACTGGAGGGGTGTCATTACCATGCCACGGGTAAGGACAGCCTGTAAGTGACCCTTATCTGGCGGGTACCCAATGTGAACGGTGGGAACCCTAAACTGACGGGTTAATCCACCTCATCAACCCTAATCTAACAGTTAATATGCCTCAACCTACGCTGGCTATGTAGTTCTAGAACACAAGGATGACTACTAAGAATCATACCCTGAACTGGCGGGTGAATTCCCATCCATGGGTTCAGTCGGTGCTAACCTCTACTCCCATCTGGAGGGACTGGACATGAATAACTGATGGTGTATGACCTAATCTTACTGAATTCCGTTGACTGGTGGAATGTTACTGATATCTGACAATTGACTAAGATCATGAGGTTTTCCTAAGTCACATGACTGACTGAAGTCTATGGAATCATAGCTCGAGTTCGGACATCGTGAAACATGACATGGATCTAGGCACACAGCTATAGTTTTTGGGTACAAGTACCCCCGAGACTCGATGGAAGGAAACTTATACACATGACTGACTTGATTATAAAAGTAGAGTCGATAATTTATAATATTATAAGTAGGGATCTCATACTAAGAATGGTTATCAACAATGTATTGCATGGAAAGGATTTCATTATCACATGGAAGTACTTTCACAATCTTAATATCATGTTCATTGCAGAATCATATAGGCAACACATACCAATAGCGTGGAAGTTCATGTGGATTGCATGGTTACCATACATCTTGTTCATAAGTAGGATTTGCAAGTAAACATAGCATAATCTCATAAGAATAGTTCATGAGTATTCAAACAACATTTACAAGGCACATTAACAACATAGAAGTCATTGGAACGTAAGGGCATATCATGAATCCTTCACTTAGTCACAATTTAGCTATATTGCATGATTTCAGGTTTCTTAGGCATTTTATCAAACACCTTACTTGCACATCTTAAGAATAGGTGAAATCATCAAATTATACATCATGAAAAACCAAATTTACATGTTTCCAACTCATATGATATCATGAAATTAAAAAAAAAACATATAAAGATTCCATCTTGGGAATCACCCAATATCAACAACATGATCATCAACACCCAACAATATAGAAATCGTACTTTATAACAAAAAAGAGGGTTTTTGATCTTGATGATGAAAGGGATCTATAAATCAACTCACGTATACCTTAGAAGGAAGATTCTTGATGATTAACGGAGGAATTTCTTTGAAATCGGATCTTCAAGCTTAGTTATGTAATCCTAGTTTTTTTTCTCTTTTAGTGCTCTTGGATGATGAGCTTTGAGATGATAATAGTATGGTTAGAAGCAATATATTTCGTAGGGTTAAGTTTAGGGACGTGTAAGGAGTGTTAAAAGACTTAATTACCCTTAAAATAACTCAAAACGGAGTACTTTTGGCACCTGGAATTGACTTAGGTGGCACCCAAGTGATTGCCTAAGCTAGGTTGGGCGGAGCCTAACCAATCGCCTATGCTTGGGTTGAGCGGTGCCTAACCAATCGCCTATGCTTACTGTCTCTCACGAAATTGGGCATAACTTTTCACTCGGGTATTGGATTAAGGCAATATTGTTATCGTTGGAAAGCAAATTCGATTCTATACAATTTTGTGGGTATAAATAAGCCAAAATACCATATTAAAATCGAGTTATACTCGTTGAAAGATGACCCTTGCAAAATCAAACACTAAAACTTGATGGGTTCAAAAACTCTTAGCTAGTATTAGCTTAAGTGACTCATATGAACATGCTTAATGCATCATAAGCTATCTTATCACTAGGATATTCATTGTTAGTCATGTACTCAAGTATGAATCACAGGATAAGAGATTTCATACGTAGGATTACTTATTCACTTCCTATCTTAGAAACATGCAGGGTATTATAATATCTCTCCCTTGGGAACATTCATCCTCAAATGAGAATTTATTGAGAAGGGATACAAGAAAATAGAACCTAAATTGAACATGAAGAACTGAAACTTGATCTCATGACTGACATGCTAAACATACTGAACTTGTGCATATCTGATGCACAGACAACTAACACATGAATGCATGATTGAGTATGAAACGGTTAATAGGTACCAAGTTTATACTGGAAACATGAATGTGAAACTGAATAAGATTAAGGAGAACTATTACATTGAGCTTGATCTGAATTAGCAGGGAAGAGGTGAGGATACTTGGTACGCATATCTGCTTCTGCTTCCCAAGTAGCTCCCTCATGAGACTGATTTCACCAAAGAAACTTGACTAAGGGACTTCTTTGTTCCTCAATCTACGAGTCTGATAATCTAAGATATCAACTGGAATCTCTTCATAGGAGAGGCTATTCTGAATGTCGATCCTCTGAATAGGGACAACAACTGCTGGGTCACCTATGCACTTCTTTAGGAAAGAGTCATGGAAGACTATATGGACTGAGGCTAGATCTGAAGGCAACTCAAGCTCATAAGTTACCTTGCCGAAAAGACAAAGAATTCTGAAGGGATCGACATACCGGGGACTAAGTTTCCCTTTCTTCTCGAACCTCTTCGCTCCCTTCATAGGAGAGATCTTAATATAGACATAGTCATTGACCTTGAACACAAGATCCTTTCTACGAACATCTGCATAGGACTTCTATCATCTATGAGCAGCCCGGAATCTCTCTCTGACCAACTAAAATTTCTCTAAGGCGTCGAATTCTAAGTCAGGACCTATGATTGAGGCCTCACTAACTTCGAACCAACCAATCAGAGATCTACATCTCCTACCATAGAGAGCTTCGAATGGAGCCATCTGAATACTAGAATGATTGCTATTGTTGTATACAAACTCAATCAAAGGAAAGTGGTCATCCCAAATTCCCTTGAAGTCAATTGCACACGCCCTTAGCATATCTTCAAGAGTCTGAATAGTCCTCTCTACTTGACCATCTGTATGAGGATGAAATGTTGTGCTAAGATGGACTTGGGTACTGAGACCCTTTTGGAATGGTTTCCAAAAGTGGGAAGTGAACTGGGTAGGATAATTCTTCTCATGTGGCTTTAACTTTCTGGAGGTGTAGGCTATGAACTTACCATGCTGCATGAGGACAAAACATAAACCCACTCTGGATGCATCATATTTGACTACAAAGCCGTCTGAACCATCTAGAATAGCTAGAACTGGAGCAAAGGTGAGTTGAGTCTTCAACTCTTGAAATTTCTTCTCGCATGAATTTGACCACTGAAACTTTATTTTTTTTGAGTCAATCTGGACATGGGAGATGCAATAGAAGAAAATCCCTCGACAAATCATCTGTAATAGCTAGCCAAACCTAAGAAACTCCTAATATCTAATGGTGATATGGTTCTAGGACAGTTTCTTACTGCCTCAATTTTATGAGGATCTACTCTAATTCACACTTGCTGAACTTAGCGAATAATTGGTAATCCGTGAGAGTCTGAAGAACAATCCTCAGATGGTCAGCATGATCACGCTCTATGCAAGAATAGACCAGAATATCATCTATGAAGACTATGACAAACATGTCCAAGTACTGCTTGAACACACGGTTCATCAAATCCATAAAAGCTACAGAAGCATTGGTAAGACCAAATAGCATGACTAAAAATTCAAAATAACCATACCAAGTACGGAAAGCTGTCTTCAAAATGTCACATTCTCTAACTCTGAGCTGATGATACACTTATCAGAGGTCTATCTTCGAGAAGTAACTGGCACCCTGAAGTTGGTCGAATAGATCATCAATCCTGGGTAGAGGATATTTGTTCTTGACCAGGAGCTTGTTAAGTTGACGGTAATCAATACACATCCTAAGAGAACCGTCTTTCTTGCACACAATAATATGGGCGCACCCCATGGGGAAACGCTGGGTCTGATGAATCCCTTATCAAAGAGATCATTCAACTGATCTTTCAGTTCCTTGAGTTCTGCTGGTGCCATTCTGTATGGCGAAATAGAAATAGGTTGAGTATCCAGAAGAAGGTCTATGCCGAGGTATATTTCCCTTTTGGAAAGAATGCCTGGAAGATCTTCAGGAAAGACATCTGAGTATTCATTAACAACAAGGACTGTTTCAAGGATGGGATATTCAGAATTGGAATCTTTAACATGCACGAGATGATAGACACACCCCTTAGAAATCATTTTCCTTGCCCGAAGGTAGGAAATAAGTTGATCCCTGAACGCTGAAATGCTACCCTTCTACTCTAGGACGGGCTCATTTAAGAACTGAAACTGAACTATCCTATTTCTACAGTCGACTATGGCATAGCAGGAATGAAGCCAATCCATGCCAAGAATGACATCAAAATTAGTCATCTCTAACTCCACTAAATTTGTTAACATGGATTTCTAAGATATCATAATCGGGCAGTTCCTGTATACCTGCTGGGCTATGATGGTTTTACCCACGAGGGTAGAGACTAAGAAGGGCTCTGCTAGGAATTTGGGACTAATTTTGAAATCACCTGCTATGTATGGAGTAACAAAAGACAAAGATGCACCTAGGTCTAGAAAAGTATAAACATGAAGATGGAAAATATGTAACGTACCAGTAACGACATCATGAGAATTTTCCTGATCTTGCCAGGACTGATTAGTTTAACTTTTGATTATGCTCACTAGCATGACATGAATAATGAAGAAAGGGGACTTCCTAAAACCTCTTATATCCTCCCGCACATAAATGTGGTGCGTAACACACCCATGTACAAGAATCTACTAGATGTGGCTTTCAGAATTCCTTGGACTCTACTGAACCTTAGGCTCTGATACCAAGTTTGTAACACCCAAATTCACTGAACTGGAATGCTACACGGTGCTCATGACCGCGAGGGACCAAAAGCTAACCTATGACTGATATCTATACCTGTATACTGAAAATCATGATATAATAAAGTGGAATACATAGAACTGTAAGGCCATAAGGTTCAACTGAATACAATCATGTGGGTGAAAATACCCAAAACAACTCAATCTTAACATAAATCTGAACATAAATTTGAAAGCCTCTAAACTATCAGAATAAGGATTTGAAGGAACATGTCTCCAACTAACTCCATAAAACTGAACTGAAGAAATAAATAAATGAATCAAATCATATCGTCCTCGAAAGAATGATGACTCACTGTGTCTCTGCGACTGGAATGCTACCGCTACTGCTAGGATGGAGCTCATGTCTCGAAACCTATGGTGTAACATGAAAAGAAAGAACCATAGCGCAAATGCATCAGTACAACTGGAGTACTGAGTATACGAGGAAGGTAG
>NW_025861627.1:0-1725 GCF_002878395.1 Capsicum annuum
TTGTGGTCCTTTGGGGTCATGAGCACTGTGTAGCATTCCAGTTCAGAAAATTGAGGTGTTACAAACTTGGTATCAGAGCCTAAGGTTCAATAGAGTCCTAGGACATCTGAAAGTCGCATCTAGTAGTGTCTTGTACATGGGTGTGTCGCGCGCCACATTTATGTACAGGAGGCTATAAGATGCTTTAGGAATAGTTTCCCTTCTTTCAGTACTCATATCGTTCCAATGAACAAAAGCTCAAGTTGAACTTTCTGTTTAATCCTTGTTCCTCTTCTGTTTGTAGAACATGCCTCCTAAGAAGAGAACAGAGAATCAGCCAGCCCCACAGCCCGCAGATCCTTTGAATGAGAATATGTCATATGCAGAATTTCGGGCAGCTTTTCAGGGGCTATCCCAGGCTATGACTACTAGTGTTCAGGGCAACCGACAAACTACAGCCCCACCACCCCAGCAAGATGGGGATTCAGCTGCAGCCAGAATCGAAAATTTTATGAGAGTGAACCCTCCAAAATTCTTTAGGTCAGTAACAGGTGAGGACCCACAGCTGTATCTAGAAGAGGTAAAGAAAATCACCCAAATCATGCATGTATCAGAGGAGGAGAGTGTGGAATTAGCGTCCTATAGGCTGAAAGATATTGCTCATGATTGGGTAGTATTGTGGAAGAAGAGTAGAGGGGAAGATGCAACTCCCATGACTTGGCAGATATTTCAGGATGCCTTCTTAGATAAGTTTTTCCCGTTAGAGATGAGAGAAGCTAAGGTAGAAGAGTTTATGAACCTGATACAAGGCTCCATGACAGTGAAGGAGTATTGTCTTAAGTTCAACCAGTTAGCTAAGTATGCTCCTGACTTGATAGCTGACCCCAGAATGAGTATGAGTGAGTTTGTGACTGGTGCATCCGGTTTAGTATTGAAAGAGTGTAGAACAGCTATGCTCAATAGGGACATGGACCTTGCTAGGTTAATGATGCATGCTCAGTAGATAGAGGTAGATAAGTCTAAGGAGAGGGAGAGATATAGTAAGAGATTCAGAACAGGTAGTTATAGCCTTTCTCTGGCTAGGTCACAGGGTGGTAATCGTTCTCACCATAGTCAGAAAAATTCAGCCCCTGTTCCATAACTTTGGAGATGTTATTCATGGTGGGGCGCCAGGCTCCAAAGCCCAGAGTAGTGTTAGAAGTGAATGTACTTATCTGCTTTGTGGAGAGTGTGGCAAAAATCATCTAGGTGCATGCAGAGCTAATAGTCAGGTATGTTTTGGGTACGGTAAGCCAGGCCACAGAATGCGGGAGTGTAGAGTGTTAGATCAGAAAGGTAGAGATTCGTGTGAGCAAGCGACAAATCCCAGCACCAATTGTGGTCAGCATCAGAATCGACTTTATTCACTCCAGACTCACCATGATCCAGAAAGTTTCCCCAACCTAGATTCGGGTACATTACAAGTTTTTCAAGATCATTGTATGCATTGTTAGATATCTTGCGCTCGTTTGAGCTTATGTTTCCACATGAGTTAGTCAGTAACATTAGCAGGTCTAGTTCAGTTCATGCATCATGCATTAGTCTCAGCTCTTCAATGTTTAGTTATAATCTAGTTCATAGATGCCCTGTGCATCACCCCAGTATCTCAGCAAGGAAAACATTCATAAAGGGACATAGTGTCCCAAGGGGGAGATACCCCACCTTTTCTTAATGCTTTCATGTTCCCATTATAAATTAGTTATCAAG
>NW_025861628.1:0-2098 GCF_002878395.1 Capsicum annuum
ATGTTCTCTTTCATGTTGATAAATGAGGAATTGATTTCTATTCCATGATTTGATGATAAATTCCATGTGGGTTGATTAGTATAGATAAATATTTACCAAATCTCATGACTAAAACCTTGAATGATGAAATTTGAAGTGAACCATGATTTTTAATTGTTATACAATGATGTTTACATGTACTATACCTTGCATGCACATCAGAACTACATCAGGCTGATACCACCACTATATCCGCATAAAGTAACAAAGGCCTATCCAATCCAAAACAAACCAAGACATGAGTCATAAAACCAACTCCAAATCCAAAAATAACCTTCTTTTACCATTTTGCACATGCTATCTACTCCATGAAAGGAGAAAAATCACTTAACTCTCATCCACACAGTCTCATCATGGAGAACTCAAATAAAAAAAGCCGATTCGCTGAAAGTCCATAAGGCAAACATGAGAATAAACTCATAAGGCACTAACTGGGCATACAAATAGAGATAATTAAGGAATGTAATCTATGCTAATACTGTAACCAATCTAGATAAAAATCAAAAAAAAATCTCAAAATCTACAATATAACTACTCATCACTGAATATTATAGTCCAGGATATTTTATCCATTGACATTAAAGCCATACTGAATCCAACTCGAGAATACTACTCCCATTGAGTAAATCTACCAAAATTCTCAAAGAAAACTTAAACTCAAGGTCAAAACTGAAGTAACCAATACAGGGCCCATGGGGTATCATCTGAACACTTATCAACTATTATTGAATCAAAGACTAGAAGACCGAAGAGGCAACCATGGAGTAGGCTCAACCAGCCTATGAAAAAAATTCAAAAAGAAACAATTTCAAAATAAAGGCTGCACGACAGCTCTACAACACTAATTTGAAATCTCAGTACCAAGGTTAAACTGCTCAACTTCAAATATCTAAATCAAAACTAAAAATGGGTAGGATTTAATGCTCCAAATCTATCATAATTCCAAATAACCATTCCAATTAGTCAAAATCCAAACTTGGCCAATAAAGCTATATCAATGTCTACTATCTCAAATTGAATCTAGTATCCAAAAGTAACATACCCGAGATAAACCATACCAAGCTATAATCAAAGACATATTTAGAGAGAAAAATCACCATAGGGATAACTACTAACTGATAACACAAGCAACCAACTATAAGTTGGAGGAAATGAAACATAGCCGCAAAATAAAAATCATACCAAAGGAAAAAAAATCACTAGCTGAAAATGCATATAACCCACTCCATATCCGCTGGAGGGAATGAACTATTCAAACATACTCAAAACTTCTCAAGGATGAAAACCACACTAGTGAAGGCAAAAACTTTAGCAACTTAATGAAATACAACTTAAGCCTGAACTAACCATGCAACACTCCATCTAGGAAAGGAAATATCCACAAGCTTATATCATCTAGGAGAATCACTCCACCAAGCCTCATGTAATACCCATGCCTTTTCTTTGCTCAAAAAGAATCTCAAGGATGTTAGAGCTTTCTTAGAAATAATAATTCTTTCTTATACGTATTGTATTTCCATAATTTTCAATTTCTATCACATGGTAAATTGAATAAGGTTTCCATCGATATATAATTCGTCCAAATCCGACACCCGAGCGAAAAGTTAGAGCCTTTTTAGTGAGATAGTGTTTGACCTGAGCCTTCAGCGCATCGCGGAGATAGCTTAAATGGTAATTGTCAAATTCCGGCGTTGCTCTACGATGCTAGTGCATCGCGCCAAACTCAAGTCCTAGACAAGGTGGAAATACGATATCTCTGCATCGCACCACCGTGCAGTTTCACAATTGTCAATTTCCAGTGACACGGCGCGATAATGTCGCGTCGCGCCAAGGGCTCAATTCGGGAAATTTTTTTGAAAATTAAAATTATGTGTCTAGGGTTAAAAGAGTCAATTTTCCCCCCTATATAAGCTTCCAAACACGGGATTTAGTCCTTATTCATCCAAAATATTGATTTTTTCTCAAATACTCTCAAGAACTCAAGCTAAGGTTTTCATAGAAGGTCTGATTTCAAGAAGGTTTCACAACAATCTTTACATATTCATGAACTAAGGTATGC
>NW_025861629.1:0-3024 GCF_002878395.1 Capsicum annuum
ATTTTTGGAAAGCATTCCAAAAGGGTCTTTGTACCTGAGTTCACCTTGGTATAGAATTTCATACTCAGACCGATGGTCAAATAGAAAGGACCATCTATACTTTAAAAGATATGTTGCAAGCGTGTGCAATTGACTTTAAGGGATGTTTGGATGACCACTTTTCTTTGGTTGAGTTTGCATAAAACAACAATTATCATTCTAGTATTCAAATAGATCTATTTAAAGCTCTCTACAATAGGAGATGCAAATCTTCAATCGGTTGGTTTGAAGTCGGTGAGGCTGCAGTGGTAGGGCCTGACTTGACCTTCGATACCTTAGAGAAAGTTTAGTTAATTAGACAGAGGCTCAAGACACCTCAGATTTGATAGAAATCGTGCGCAGATGTGTGCAGAAAGAATCTCGAGTTTGAGACTAGTGATTATGTCTACGTGAAAATCTCTGCCATGAACAGAGTGAAGAGGTTCGGCAATAAGGGAAAACTCAGTCCCTGATATATTGGTCCCTACAAAATTCTAAGTAGCTTTGGTAAAATAGCTTATGATCTCGAGTTTTCTTCAGATCTAGCTTTAGTGCATCTAGTGTTCTATTTCTCCTTGCCTAAAAATGCATAGGTGACCTAATAGTTGTAGCCCCTATTGAGGGCATAAATATTCAGAACAATCTCTCTTATGAGTAAATTCCAGTCAAAATCCTTGACTCTCAGATTCGCAGACTGAGGAACAAAGAATTCTCTCTAGTCAAAGTTCTTTGGCGGAATCAGGCCATTGAGGGAGCTACTTTGGAAGCAGAAGCAGACATGTAGACAAAGTATCCTCACCTCTTCTCTGCTAATTTAGAATCAACCTAAGGTGATGGATTTCCTTAAGCTTATTTCGTTTCATGTTCAGATTTCAGTTACAAACTTGGTATTTAGTTTCATGCTCAGTTATCCATTTCAAACTTGGTAGCCTTTATTATTGCATGTTCAGTTGCATGTTCATGAGTCAGTTCAGTCACATATTCATGCATCAGATAAGCATGATCAACTTATTAGTATTCTCAGTCATGCATTCATGTATCAGCTCAGTCATGAAATCATGCATCAGATATGCATGCTCAGTATGAATCTAAAAAAATTAGTAATGTCAGTCATGTAATTATGTTTCAGTTGTTTATGTTCAGTATGTACTTCATCTTATAATTTCTCCTATCTCAGTCAATCTCATTTGAGGAGAATGTTCCCAAGGGGAAGGTATTGTAAGACCCCACAAAATTCCTAATTTAATTAAGTCCTTTAAGCTTGTCAGGGGTCCCAAACTTAGAAAATTCTATCTAAGTTTCCAGAATTCGTTTATTTTTATCCTTCCAAATTTGGTAATCTCATTTTCTGACCTTAATGTCCTTTAAAGGTCTATATTTTTTGTTAATTCATGATCAGGAATGTCTATAAGGGTTCCCGAATGAGTTTCAAATTTTTCAGACCTCATTTAGACCTTGTTTGAAATCTCAAAATAGTGAGTCAATGCAATGTTGGCGCGTTACGTTGCCAGTCTCATCGACATAGAAAATTTTTCTCAGCTTAAGGTAATTTCCGGTGAACCAACGCGATGTCAACACGTTGCATCGGTTATCGCGTTGGTGCCCTCGATGTGCCACGTCAGATGCAGCGTCACTAGGCACGTTTTTTGACTTTTGAAAATGCATCCTTTAGGTAATTAGGTCATTTTCCCCTGACCTTCAACCCTCATAGCATGAAATTTATCCCTCTTTTGGCCAAATACTATCATTATTTCACAAGTGCTCAAGAATAAGAAATCCTAGGTGATTAATTTCAATTCAAGAACTCAAGCTTTCTTCCATCAATCTTCAAGAATTTGTCAACCAAGGTATGTAAAGTGTTCATCCAAGGGGCTCTTTCACCCTTGGAGCCCAAGAAACCCTTTTCAAAATATGTTTTGGGTTTGATTGTACATATGTTTATGTTGTGATATGATTTCCAAGATTGAATCTTTATTGAATTCTCATGACTTTATGTTAAGTATGTGGATTGAAATACTTAAATTAAAGTTCTTGATATAGCCATGATGTATTAGTTGTTGATCCATGCCCTAGAAAAAGTTATGCCTTCCATGTGTTTGTTAAAAAGCCTAAGTGATTAAGAATTGTGCATTATGACCTATTTGTGAGTTGTATGATGAACTTATGATGTACCCACATGTTCAAAATGATTTCCATGATAAATGCTATGTCTTATAATGATTTGGTGGAATGCTCATAAGTATGGATTTGTCAAATTGTGATATGTTAGCATGTATTCCCATTCATGTGTAAGCTTATGACTTGCGAATGATTCATAAAATCCCTCAATGATAGTATTATGAGTTGTTGACTATGATCATGTGTTCAAGTAGTGTCACATCTCATTTATTTTAATGCTATCAAGTCCTGGGGGTTTTTAATGCCCAAAAATTTAGCTGTGTTCTTAGATCCAATGTCAGTTTTCAAGATAACCTTAGTCAAGCCACGATCAGTAGAATTTAGTCATTCTCAGGAAAACTAGCAATATTTGGTTCAGTCCTCAGTAACTCAGTTAGCTAATAGAATTTAGTAATATTTTGTTAGTTAACGGAATTAAGTAAACTTAGTCCAATTTAGTCCAGTACACTCAGTTTAGTATCTATTCATTTGGGAGTAGGATTCAGTACTGAGTGAACCCAAGGATGGGACCTCACCTACCAGTAGAGGGTGTGATTCTTGGAAGCAGTCCTTGTATTCCAGAACTACGTAGCCAGCACAGGTTGAGACATCAAAACCTATCAGATGAGGGTTGATGAGGTGGCTTAACCTATCAGATAAGGGTCCCGCCATTCTTGTTAGAGTACCTGACAGATGAGGGTCACTTACAGCTTGTCCTTATTAGTGGTATGATATTGACACTCTTCTAATTGGAGTTACAGATTGGACCCCAAATCAGTTATAATATCTTACTAAGGTCATATCGGTTAGATGAATACCTCCCACAGTCCCAGTCCCAGTCTTAGTCTT
>NW_025861630.1:0-2982 GCF_002878395.1 Capsicum annuum
ATATGCATGAGTTTGCCATGTAGTAAGTAAATTCTTGAGGCTAGGATTTAGAAACTTCAAATCAAGTGGAAACAACTAATAAATGCTAGGAATGGATCATAGATGAACAAAACACAGCTTGACGACAATTTGGACACCTGAAAGTTATTTAGAGAGTGTGGGAGAGTAAAAAGGTCTCTGGGAGCGTGCAAACATCAATGGATTCATAAGGCACCCAAAATAGTGAACCAATGTGATTTATACGCGACACGATGCTCCCCAATGCGTTAATCACTGGGTTCGCAGACAACCAGAAAATGTTTTCTTGTTCAAAAAGGCATGGGCTATTTCTTCTACTATAAATAGGACCTTATACACGTTTTTCTTACTTTTGGACGTCTTTGGACAGGAGGAGACTGCTCAGAACATTATTTAGGTTTTATCATTCTTTAATTTAGTTTCTTTAATGGTTTGTATCATCAATCCAAGGGATTGGATGATGAATATTTCCATTTAAGGCTAAAACTTCCTTTCTGGGGTCAAGGCCATGATAATGATTATTTAGTTTTGAATAAAGTTTGTTCATTGATTATCATTATTGGTTGCTTGTTTATTCATGTTTTAACTATTTTAAGGATTAGCTACCCTTAGAGTACATCAATTGTCAACCTTGTGATCTCAGGAGAGGAAATAGGGACATAGAACAAGGGAATAAGTAAAATATGGATCTTATTTCCATATAAAATAAGAGAATTGAATTAGCATCTGGGATATGGATGTACATAGATGCTTTACTTGATTTACACGCAGGAGGATAACTTAAATAAGATAATTGAATTATTAAATCCCCACTCAATGATGTAGTTATAAGGTTCAATTTAGGTAAAGGTGTAATAACCCGGGAAATTTTTCGTTGAAATTTTGTGCATAAACGTGTTGGGTTCTATCTTCTAGACTAAATTATCAATTTTTTGTGCGTAATGTCTTATATTATGACTCACCATTGCGTAGAGTATTGAATAATGTTTCCAACGATATGTGGATCATCTAAAACGGACACCCGAGCGACGAGTTATGAACATTCCGATCGAACCGTGAATAGTAGTGAGCAGTAAAACATGCAGGAAAAAGTACTGAGGCCTGGCGTATTTTTTGTCCAACTTAAAACAATTATAAATCCTTGTACATAATGATATGGGTGATCTACTATATATCAATGGAAAGCTATGCGAGTCCTCTTTCCAATGAAATTGGTTTCATCCAATTTGTCGATCGGAGCAAAAAGTTATGGTCGATTTACATCAGCCTATCAAAAGTGAATTTTTGGGAAAACTTCAAACGACCATAACTACTCATACATAATGATATAGGTGAGATACTATATATCAATGGAAATATATGAGAGTCCTCGTTCTAATGAAATTAGTTTCATCTAATTTTGATATTGGAGTAAAACGTTATGGTTGATGTACTTCAGACTATCAAATCAGTCCACCAAAGGGTATATTCGAGAATTTTTTGATTTTTAGGGGCATTTTGGTCATTTTCCCTAACCCAAAATCCATCCAAACGCTATATTAAAGCCTATTAGAAGCATTATATGTTATATTTCATCAAATTCCCTCAAAAAGAAAACCCTAAGCTCCTACATCCAACTTCAAGAACCTCCAAAGTTCACCATTAATTCTGCAAATTTATTCAAGATTCCAAGTTCTTAGTTCAAGAACACCAAGAACCATCATTCAATGGCATGATTAACATCTTAAAAATGAGTATCGATCAAAAGTTCATCATTCAAGGTATGTGGGGTTTTTCTACAAGAACTCTCTTTCGTTCTTGTGCCCAAAAGTAATTTCTTTACAAAGGCATGATTTTTATTTGATTTTTACGAATTTGAAGCATGAACCCATATCTTATGTTGATTATTATGAAATCTTGATATTTATGATTTTTAAAGATGAATTTACATATGTGGAGATATAAACCATGAATCTTGAAGATATTTATCATGATTTTGATTTTTGGCTCGTGAATCCCCATTGGAAATTGTGTTTTTTTGACAAAGTGTGTGTTATAAGTAGGTTGATGTTGAATATTTGAGATATTTTGAATGATTTGACCTTTTGGTCTTAATAGAGTTGTTTTAAACACGAGTGTGAAAGAAATCTACAACGTGGTTAATTTTGATAGATGGGAAGCATGATGGCTCACGATGTATATTTATATATTACTGAAATTGTTTTGTTGTGGATTGTCTAGAAAATGATTGGGTTAAGTTCGGGAAAAGTCTTTAGCGCTGAGTGAAAAGTATAAAGCGACCTTACTTCTCTAGAACTACGTGCCCCCGTAGGAGTGAGCTTGAGGTGATTTATATAGTGATAACTAGTTTGTGTAGATTTGATATCGATTGTCCTACTCCGATTGCAAGGATAGGATGGCTCTCTCCAATATGGGTTGTACGTTGGACTTCATATAGCTCACATTGTTTATGTCGGTTATAGGATCTCCCAGTGTGTGTGTGTTTCCTTGTGTCTATGGTGAATGGTGAAGTGATTTGAAAGTACAAATGTGAAATTTATTCTTTCAAAAGATTTAAATGATATTTACATTATGAGAATTGATGTTCTTGATGAACTGAAAGTGATTGACAAATTATGTGATGACTCACATGTGTTATTGTACTTATTTCATCCTCTCATAATTATAATGATTTTCTTTGGGCTATGTGAGTCTTTCATACATTCTTTATATTTCTTATAAATATTTATTATGATGATGTTTATACAACTACATATACCCCCATATACTCGGTTTCTTTCTATGGTACTGACCCACATCTTCGTATGTAAGCTGCATTTTCTCAGAATATAGGTTCAGGTGCTCAGTTCCAGGTTGGACAGTGATTCTTCGAGCATGCTGTTCTACATTCTCTGTTGTGGTGAGTCCTCATGTTTCGTGGATGTGATGTCTGATGTTGGTTTCACAGAATTGTTTACATTTGAT
>NW_025861631.1:0-3571 GCF_002878395.1 Capsicum annuum
TTTTAAAATTTTAAAAGATATAGTTTTTAAAATATTAAGTTAATGAGAATCTTTTCAACTCAGAGTGATCGATCGACGACTCGGGTCGGGATGAACGCAATACCAACATCATGTAATTGCAAGATTCAATTGAAGTTGTAGTTAACCCTATGAACTCATCTCTAGTTCTACCTAAATCAATTTAGGTACTAGCTTAATATTAAACTAATGAGAATCTTTTCAACTCAGAGCGATCGATCGATGACTCGGGTCGGGGCAATACCAACATCATACAATTGCAAAGACTCAATGGAAGTTGTAGTTGACCCTATGGACTCATTCATCCCTAATTCTAACAAAATCAATTTAGTTACTAGCTTAACATTAAGTTAATGAGAATCTTTTCAACTCAGAGTGATCGATCGACGACTTAGGTCGGGATGAACATAATACCAACCATGCAATTACAAAAGCTCAATTGAAATTGTAGTTGACCCTATGAACTCATTCATCCCCAGTTATACCAAAATCAATTTAGGTACTAGCTTAACATTAAATTAATGAGAATCTTTTTAACTTAGAGTGATTTATCGACGACTCGGATCGAGATGAATGCAATACCAACACCATGCAATTGCAAAGACTCAATTGAAGTTGTAGTTGACCTTATGAACTCATTCATTCCTAGTTCTACCAAAATCAATTTAGGTACTAGCTTAACATTAAGTTAATGAGAATATTTTCAAATCAGAGTGATCAATCGATGACTTGGTTTGGGATGAACGCAATACCAATACCATGCAATTGCAAAGACTCAATGGAAGTTGTAGTTGACCCTATGGACTCATTCATCCTTAATTCAACCAAAATCAATTTAGGTACTAGCTTAACATTAAGTTAATAAGAATCTTTTCAACTCAGAGTGATCGATAGACAACTTGAGTCATGATGAACGCAATACCAACACCATGCAATTGCAAAGAATCAATGAAATTAGTTGTAACAAATGGCTGAGTTATTGTAAATTTTCAAACAGATATTCACATATGTTGCAACAGATGACATATCTTATTTAATTATCAAATAAACATTTGCATCTGTTGTGATAGATGACTGAGTTATTGGAAGTTTTCAAACAAATATTGATATTTGTTGTAATAGATGACATATCTGATTTAATTATCAAAGGGACATTTGCATCTGTTGTTACAGATGACTGAGCTGTTGGATTTTTTTTAAACAAATATTGATATCTGTTGCAACAGATGACATATCTGTTTGAAATATTTTTTTTCTTTTAATTTTAAAGTGAGTTTCTATCCGAAAGAAGAAAGATAGATAGACTAGTACTACTAAAAGCGATAAAAAATATTTTTTGGATAACTCAAAAATCTCATTGACTAGTCTTATCCTGTCTTTTTGATGTCACCCGTCTTCTTCGTTCTCCTCAAGTTATTAATGAATATTAATTAATGAAAATTTAAACCCACGTTTACATATTGAATTATCTCATCTCTCCTTTAGCCCTGAATTTATTTTATTCATCTCTCATCTTTTTCTTTCTCTTCTCTTTTAAGGTTATCACAACCTTTTTCTCTCTTTTCTCTCCTCTTTCTCATAAAGATCTTTTCCAATTTAAACCGATTCATATCTTTTATCGACTGAAATTGCTGTTTTGATCCTCTTTTGACATTACATGTAAGGTATGATTCATTATTGCTCTTTCATTCTCGTCTTCTTCTTTGCAAGTTATTTACATATATTTTTTTATTTAATTACCATTTATCTATATCATATTTATTTAAAAATTTTAAAAGAACTTTTAGTATTGAATAAATGAATGGAGAATTTTTATTACAATATGCGAAAAAAGTCATCTGTTGGGAGAAGTTTAAAAGCCTTATTGACAGTATCATTTTTTTGTATGTATTTTATTTGTTTCTTTGTTGTTGATATTGTTGGTGGGTTTGGTGTTGTTGAAACTTGTTGTGTGGTGTTGTTGATGGTGTTGGAATAAAGGATGTTACTTCTTTGTTATTAATGGTGTTGGAACAAATGATGTTGTTTCTTTGTTGTTGATATTTTTTATTTATTATTGCTTTGTAGTTTATGTTATTGTTGATGTTGCAACAGACGGAGCAACTGTTGGAACAAATCAAACCACTAGTAAGGCTGGTCTAATGTATTCCAACAGACTCCATATCTGTTGCAACAGACTCCACATCTGTTGCAACAGATGAATAATTTTTTTCTGTTCTTCTCTTGTTTGACATTAATTTTCTTCTTCTTCTTTGTAGATATAAGAAACTAAAAATTGATCAACTTTTGCCTGATCAACACAAGAGGCTACAGTAAAGATGGGTTCGGAGAAATAAGCTGTTTGCAGATGGAACCACTTCAAATGTGGGAGGTATGTATTACTGATAATGTTATCGTGAAAACACACATAGAGTACATTGATTTTGTTAATGTTGTTTTTACCGTTTAGTCATTGATCATTCAAATAAGATATCTGCAATTTTACAGTTAAGTTTGATAGGTCTGAACTGATAAGGCTGAGGGACCATGAATATAGTTCTGATACCCTGTTAAAATTTAATATCGGTTGTTGCTTTTGTTTATGTGTCAAGCATTGTGAAGAGATCTAGTTTTGGTGTCATTGTAAAGAGATTCAATAGCGATTATACTAACTTTTAGGGTGAATTAAACTCTGAGAGGACCTTCGTAGCTTCCTACTGCTTCAACTAAGAATGGAAATCAATATAGTTATTATCCTAGCCCAAATTTATATGGTCGGGTTGCTCGAAATAATGATTATACACCAGAAGGTGCAGTAGGAGAATGCCTGCAAGGGAAAATGGGGGGTTGATGAAAGACTATATCATCTGAGAGCTAATTGAAGAGAAAACATAGTGTAAAAAAGAACTTCTAGCCAATATGACCGATGAAACTGACTTAGAACATGAGAAATCTGAATCAAGTGCCAATATGATAGTGTATCCGGTAATGAAAAATCCGTCTGTTGTTTCTCTGAAAGAAAAATAATGCAGATGGACACTTTGCTAGGGAGCTGCGACTAGGTAGCATGATTGGGATTTTCACCTAGATAAAAATTAGTATAAAACCAAGAAAGCATCCTCACGGGCATCTAGGGTTGAAATGATGTACAGTAACTCTAGAAAACTTGCACCAATAACAGCTGCAGTAAAAATAAGGAATCTAAGAGAAGGCTGCAATATTTGAATTTTAAATTGCATCACATGCCTTCTTATTTGTGTTTTTTATTAGGTCCACTGTTGTTGACTTGATCGGAACCACAAACAAGATTGAAAGGAAGATTGAGTATCATTACTTCCTTAGCAATATGGATATAATTGATTGTGTTTTCTAGCCTTAGCATGCTTTCAACATATCTTGGAAAAGATCAGAGACTTGCTGTAGTATGTGAATTCCGATAATTTTCAAGCTTGTATCCAACTTACCGATTTGGTATTCAAGCTTGTCGTTATCAACTTTGAAGTTGGTATAAAGTTCCTGGTCTTTTGTGAGTTCGATCAGGAACACTTTCTTCAAAGTTGTGGCATTGTAGAAG
>NW_025861632.1:0-1545 GCF_002878395.1 Capsicum annuum
GTATTCTGTCCAGTCTAGTTCAGTATACTCAGTTCAGTTTCTTTTAGTTGGAAGTAAGATTCAGCACTGAGTGAACCCAAAGATGGGGGATCACCTGTGTAATACCCCGCATGTTTCTAAGCTAGGAAGTAAATAAGTATTCCTATGTATGAAATCTCCTATCCTACGATTCATACTTGAGTACATGACTTACAATGAATATCCTAGTGATAGGATAGCTTATGATGCATTAAGCATGTTCATATGAGTCACTTAAGGTAATACAAGCTAAGAGTTTTTGAATCCATCAAGTTTTAGTGTTTGATTTTGCAAGGGTCATCTTTTAATGAGTATAACTCGATGTCAATATAGTATTTTGGCTGATTTAAACCTACCAAATTGTAGATAATCAAATTAGCTTTCCAACTATACCATTTTTGCCTTAATCTAATACTCGAGCGAAAATTTATGCCCATTTTCATCAGAGACAGTAAGGATAGGCGATTGGTTAGGCGCCGCCCAACCTAGCTTAGGCAATCACTTGGGTGCTGCCTAAGTCAATTCCAGGTGCCAAAAACACTCCGTTTTGAGTTATTTTAAGGATAATTAAGTCTTTTAACACTCCTTACATGCCCCTAAACTTAACCCTACAAAATATATAGCTTTTAAACATATTACAACCCTATTATTATCTCAAAGCTCATCATCCAAGAGCACTAAAAGATAAAAACAACTAGGGTTGCATAACTAAGCTTGAAGATCTGATTTCAAGGAAATTCCTCCGTCAATCATCAAGAATCTTCCTTATAAGGTATGCGTGAGTTGATTTATGGATCCCTTTCATCCAGAAAGCTCAAAAACCCTCTTTTTCATTACAAAGTATGATTTCTATATTATTGGGTATTGATGATCATGTTGTTCATATTGGGTGATTTCCAAGATGGAATCTTAATATATTTTTATGAATTCATGATATCATATGAGTTGGAAACATGTAAATTTGGTTATTCATGATGTATAATTTGATGATTTCACCTATGCTTAAGATGTGCATGTAAGGTGTTTCATAAAATGGAAATCATGCAATATAGCTAAATTGTGACTAAGTGAAGGATTCATGATATGCCCTTACATTCCAATGACTTCTATGTTGATAATGCGCCTTATAAATGTTGTTGGAATACTCATGAACTATTCTTATGAGATTATGCTATGTTTACTTACAAATCTTACTTATGAACAAGATGTATAATAACCATGCAATCCACATGAACTTCCATGCTATTGGTATGTGTTGCCAATATAATTATGCAATGAATATGATATTAAGATTGTGCAAGTACTTCCATGTGATATGAAATCCTTTCCATGCAATATATTGTTGAAAACCATGCTTAGTATGAGATCCCTACTTATGATATTATAAATTATGGACTCTACTCTTACGATCAAGTCAGTCATGTGTGTCAGTTTCCTTTCATCGAGTCTTAGGGGTACTTGTACCCAAAAACTATAGCTATGTGCCTAGATACATGTCATGTTTCAAGATATCCGAACTCAAGATAT
>NW_025861633.1:0-1283 GCF_002878395.1 Capsicum annuum
GCCCTCCATACAGTGGCACATCAACAGCCTTGCCTTAGTTCTCTTTTTAGCGCTGATGGAAGCATGCCAAGGCGAAGTTGACGATCTCTTTAACCTTTTTTCGGATCTTCATCTTGCCCTATGAGCTTATTCAGTGAGTGCCGATGTGCGAGGATCCTTTAGTTCTGAGCGAGGGCGTCGACCCCTTGAGGAGGACATCTTCTTCTCCATCTCTCTTCTCAGATCGAACATGATGGGAACCCTTTGTCTACGTCATCGAAGAGATGGTCTTGGGACCCCATTTCCCACACTAGACATAAGAATTGGATTATTCCTATTAGATATGAGATAACTCTTTATAACCTATATGGCAACTTCTCTGAAAAGCCTCGGTTGTCACCCCCCCTAATCAAAAGACTTATCTTCAATTTTGTAAGGGAGACATCGGCACGACATTGTAGTAATATTAAACTATTGAATAAGAATTGTAGTAGGGCACAGGGTCACTTTCCCTTTCTCTATCACACATACGAAACCTTAGCTTCGCTGACTTTATGAGGTCTAACCTTCGCCACGACATTAGTGGCTTAGCTCTTTGCGCTTCCCGCAGGCTTTAATTGATAAAGAGAGAGGAAACACCGTAAAGATCAATTAGCGAGGTTTTGGGCCGTACAATAATAACTGCGTACTTATCTCATAATGTGAGATAAGAATTAGGAATTAACTTATGTAATAGAGTCGATCCACTAAAGTCTTGAGCAGCGGTGTAGGATCAGGTCCCAAAGATAGTAAGTATTTTCTTTCTTATGAAAGAAATTTTCAAAGATTCTATATAAATTTCTCTATGAAACCGAGATAGTTACCTTTCAGAAAATTCTAATAGTAGCATAGGCATTTTGTGCTGCTTGCTTTTCTATTATTCAAAGAGGTCTCTAGGCAGTCTGTAGATAGAAAGGAAAGTCTGAATTCGTGATTTTAGATGGAAAGGAATTCTATAAACAAGGCATACATATGCTTGTACTTGTTTTCCTTAGCCTTGCTAATCTTTTCTTTTATTTCTTTCGGACTAGCCTGAGAATTAGAGCTTTTGGGTGGACATAGTAGTCCTAGCCCAGGAGTAGCAACCGCCCGACCCTAGGGATTTATCCCATCCATTTTCCATAGGGTCCTCGCCTTCTTGACTTGATATGTCAATCATACTAGGCCTATACTATGGGGAGGATCGCACACTTTTGATTGTTTAGTTGCTGGGAGGGCTCCTTTAGTATTCTTTAAGAGCTCGTCCCTAATACCCATTAGATACT
>NW_025861634.1:0-6941 GCF_002878395.1 Capsicum annuum
TAAATGCATTCAAACTTTGTTCAAATCAATCACATGTCATACTCTGTAGGGTATCATCATACCCGACTTGCAAGCCATCAATATCACATCATTCTTCTCATTCAACCATTGTATTCAACATGAATAACCTTCTCGTTTTCATGTCAAAATCATATCAATTCTCAAAAGATTTCATGTCATGCTCTTCAAGATGTTTTCAAACAATTTACATCATATGAACATTTAAAACAAATTCACATCAAGAGATGAAATTTCATATCATTCATGCTCTCAAGTTAACATCTTTTCGGAATACATACATAAACATATATCATCTTGCAAATTACTTTGGGAGTAGGGCTAAGGGCCAAATCAATATCATAAAATGTTTAAAACAAAATCATATTCGTAACTTCAAAACCCCCATTTGAATACATTAATTTTTAAAGCCCGTGAGATTTAGTAGATAACCCCACGTACCTTGATTACTATGAATATTAGATGCTTCTTGAAGCCTACGTTGAGAGGATTCCAAATATGCAATTAGTTCCTAAAACCCCCGGTTGAATCTTGAGTTGCTTGGGTTTTTATTTTAAAACCCTAAGGAGAATCCTTGAGCACTTTTTATGAAAGAAGGTGTATTTTGGGGTCCTTGGAACTGAATTTCGTGTTTTAGGGCTAAGTAAGGGTGGAAAAGGACCATTTTGCCCCAAAAATGGAGTGTTTAAGTCACTTGAAACCTTTACATAGGTGCTGCACATTCCATCACCTATGTTTACATAGGCACTGCCTAGCCTATCACCTATGCATTCCAGTGGCCATGAGCGATTGGTTAGGTGACGCATATCACTTTGAAAGGCCATAACTTCTTGTTCGGGTGTCAGATTTTAGCAAAATTGATATCATTGGAAAGTTAGCTCAAAGACCTATTATTTGACACATAGTAGGCTCCCTAATTCGACATATACAGAGAGTTATGGGTGATGGAAGATGACACAATTTACAACATCCACTCAAACTTAGTCGATCGAAATAGTTTCAACTCGTCCTTGAGTTGAAGGACCACTATAGTCTAAATTCAAACTTGAATGGATTCACATGCTACACAAATAATTAACATGCCATATTGGTATATGATTTTATGGCTTCAGGATTTATCAACACATCGGAATCATGGTTTATATTGTAGCCTGAAATGCAGGGCGTTACATTATTCCCCCCTTAAGATCATTCGTCCCCGAATGATGATGCGGGACATAGACAGACACAATTTCAAGCATAATAAAGGACTAGTGAAGATAAGATAGGAATAGTACCTTTTGTCTCATCCTCCATCTAAGCAAACAAATTGGGATATCTAATCCTCATGTCATCTTCTAACTCCCAAGTTTCTTCTTTGACTTTCTGATTCCTCCACAGTACCTTTACTGAGGCTATCTCTTTGATCCTCAGCTTTCAAACTTGGCGATAAAATTTCAACGGGCTCTATTTCGTAAGACAAGGAATCTATCACTTTGACACCCTCTACTGGCAATACCAAAGAATGATGTCCAATGTATTTTTTAAGATGGATACATAGAATACCGGATGAACGAAACCCAAACTTGCAAGAAATTCTAGTTCATAAGCAACTGCACCAATCTTTCTCAAAATCTGATATGGCCCTATATAGTGAGGGCTCAATTTACCCCTTTTTCCAAACCGCATAACTCTTTTCATAGGAGAAACCTTGAGAAACACCTAATCACCAACTTTAAACTCTAGTTCTCTTCTCTGAACATCGACATAGGACTTCTGACGACTCTGAGCAGTCTTGAGTTGTTCTCTAATGATCTCTACTTTCTCTATCGCCTGATGAACAAGATCAGGCCCATATAACTGGGTCTCACCAACTTCATAACATCCTATCGGAGACCTACATCTTCTCCCATATAGAGCATCAAAGGAGCCATCTTGATGCTGGCATGGTCATTATTATTGTAAGCGAATTCAACCAGTGGCAGGTGATTTACCAAACTACCTTTGAAATCAATGACGCATGCCCTTAATATATCCTCGAGGGTTTGAATGGTATGCTCAGCTTGCCCATCTTTCTGAGGGTGGAAAGTTGTGCTCAAATTCACTTGTGTACCTAAACCCTTCTGAAAAGATATCCAGAACTGAGATGAAAACTGTGTACCTCTATCGGATATAATGGACACTTGTGCCCCATGCAACCGAACTATCTCCTCAGTGTAAATATTAGCATAACCCTCTCCCAAATAATTAGTCCTTACAGGCACAAAGTAGGCTGACTTTGTCAACCGATCTACAGTCACCCATATAGAATCATACTGGTTTCGGGATCTCGGAAGTCCTGTAATGAAGTCCATGTTTATCATCTGCCACTTCCATAAAGGAAGACTATCTCTTGGGAAGTACCACCTGGCCTCATGTGTTCTACCTTCACTTGTTGACAGTTCAAACACTTAGACAAAAAATCAGCTACATCACATTTCATGTTATTCCACCAATACAAGGTTTTCAGATTATGGTACATCTCAGTAGAGCCTGGGTGAACGACATACCTCAAATTGTGTGCCTTATTAAAGATTCTTTCCCGTAACCCATCAACATGCGAAATGCACAACCTACCCTGAAATCTCAGTATACCATCACCCCCAATTTCAAATGACATAACCTTTTACTGACCCACATCATTCTAGGTTTGCATCAAGATAGGATCTTCAACCTGCTTCTCCATAACTTAAGAACAAAGGGATGACTTAGCTAACTCATGATCAATCATCCCTCCATCTTCGGAATCTAAGAGTCGCTCTCCCAGATTTGCAAGGCGGTGAATATCCTTCACCATCTCTTTCTTTCCTTTTTCTATATAAGAAAGGCTACCCATAGACAACCTATTAAGGGAATTGACTAAAACATTTGCCTTGCCCGGATGGTAATGCAGACTCATATCATAGTCTTTCAAAAGCTCCATCCAACGCCTCGGCCTGAGGTTCAATTCTTTCTATGAGAAAACATACTGCAAACGCTTATGGCTAGTATGAATATCAACATGCACTCTATAGAGATAGTGCCTCCAAATTCTAAGTGCAAACACCACAGCTGCTAACTCAAAGTCATGAGGGGGGTGATTGCACTCATGCACCTTTACCTGCGTAGATGCATAAGCTATCACCTTACCACGCTGCATCAATACACAACCAAGTCCCACATGGGACACATCAAAATAAACCACAAAATTATCTACACCCTCAGGATGGGTCAAAATAGGAGCAGTAGTCAACTTGTCCTTCAACTTCTCAAAACTGTTTTCACAAAAGTCAGACCACACAAACTTTATCTTTTTCGGAGTCATTTTAGTAAGTGAAGCAGATATGGAGGAAAAAATCTCTACGAACCTTTTGTAATACCCCGCCAAACCTAAGAAGCTCTGAATATCGATTGGAGTCGTGGATCTGGGCCATTTTCTCACTGTTTCAACTTTTTGGAGATCCACTCTTATTCCGTCACTGGACACAATATGCCCTAGGAAGGAAATAACATCTAACCTGATCCTATCTGGTCTGAAAAGCATAGAGTCTATTTGGACGTTTCCCACTAGTAGCACTGGAAGTGGCACCCTACTAGTTTAGGTGATCGAACTGAGCTGTGGAGCGATTCTGTTGACCCTGAGGGCCTAGCTAAGGACACTCTCTAATCTTGTGGTCTGGCTTACCACAACCAAAATAGAAATTACTACCGGCTCTACAAATTCCCTTGTGGTTCTTACCACAAGTCTAACAAAGGGGATTTGTTCGAGCACTGATAACATTGCCCTGAGATTTAGAACCTAGTGCTCTATCTCTGTTGCCATCACTGAACTTCAGCACTGGGGCACTATAGGATGAAGGGGCTAGAACTGCTGAATTAGGAAAAAACTATGAATGATTTCATCTCTCTGATTTGGGCTGATTAAAACTAAAACTGCCTAATCTTTCTATCTTGTTCTGCCTCTCCCTAGTCTTAACCTTCTGCTCCTCTTTCTGTTGAGTATGGATTATGATCCTAGCTAAAGTCAAATCACTATTCAGCATAGCATACCTACACTCATTTACCACATTATCATTCACCCCTGACACAAACTTGCTTATCGTAGCCCTATTGTCTGCAACTACACAAGGGGCATATCTGGCTAGCTGAGTAAATCTAAGAGAATACTCTCTAACCATCATATTTCCCTACCTGAGATTGATGAACTCAAGATCTTTGGCCTTTCTCAGCTTTTGGGGAAAGAATCTGTCTAAGAAAGTTATGACAAATTCTTCCAACTCAACAGGACCTGCATCATCTAACCTTTTTGCTAACCACTGCTTGTACCAAGTGTGAGCAATATCCTGCAATTGTTATGTGGCTAACTCAGCACTTTGAGAAGAAGTGACTCCCATGATATTAATAAACTTCTGGACTTGGTCAATGAATTCCTGAGGATCCTCGACTGGCTTAGACCGAAAGAAGGATAGAGGGTTCATTCAGGTGAAGTCTCGAATCCTAGTTGCTGCTGAATTGGACACTGAGTTGGCCAGAACGACTGCTGGTCATTCATTCTGGGAAGCTACAGGCTGAGCTAGAGCGATAAATGCGGTCCTAAACTTTGGATGAGAAACATGTTCGCCCAAAGGATCTTTGGGCAGAGGAGCTAGATGATTTCTTCTCTTTGGATGCAAGTTTCTGAAATAAGAGAAGAGCGGATTAGACTAAGAGACTGACTTGAAATTATGCTTACTAGAACAACATGAATACTGAAGAAAGTAAACTGTTCCCAAAATATCTCATAACCTCCTAGACATAAATGTTGCGCGCAATACATCCATGCACAAGACTCTACTAGATGAGCCTTTCAAAATTTCTAGGACTCTATTGAACCTTAGGCTCTGATACCAAGTTTGTAATGCGCCAATTTTCTGAATCAGAATACTACATGGTGCTTATGACCCCGAGGGACCACAAGCTAACCCATCACTGATATATGTACCTGTACACTGCATATATAATGTAATGATGCGGAAAACATAAACATGTAGGCCATAAGGTTCAAGTGAATAAAGAAGCTGTCAAAACATAATATCAATATGGGTGAAAGATACCTAAAACAGCTAAAAACTGAATCAAATCTGAACATAAGTCTGAATATTAAATCTGAAAGCCTCTAAGTACTGTCTGAATAAGGAGTTGAAAGAACATGACTCCAACTAACTCCGTAAATTGATAACTGGCTAAAATAATAATTAATAAATCAAATCATATTATCCTCGAATGAAGAGGACTCACTGAATCTCTGCGAATGGAAATGCTACTGCTACTGCTGATCTGGAGATCGTGTCTCTTAACCTATGGTATAATATAAAAACAAAGTACCAGCACAAATGCGTTAGTACGAGGGAATGTACTGAGTATACAAGTGAGGTAGGCTAAATATAAATAGGGTTTACATGCATGAACAATCCTAACTATCTTACTATTATGAACGTAAGAGTACAAACATACATACATAGTAACTGAAATCGTGGGTGCATGATAGCTAGTCCTGCATGCTAATACATGGTTTACTGATGGACAACATAACTGATACTGAAATTCTGATAACATGGGTGACTGTATCTTACAATCCTTAATCTGATGAAACTATCTGAGTTCTGTATTGTAACTGAGTCTGACTGTATCTGACAGTCTGACAGACTGAAATCGGAAGACCTATCTCAATTCTTTTACTGAGATTGATTCTAAGACTGTGGGAGGTAGTTGTTTAACCGACATGCCCCAATAATGCATAGAGCTAAGTTGGGGTCTAATCTCTACCCCAACTGGAGGGGTATCAACACTGTGCCACAGGTAAGGACAGTTGTAGGTGACCTTTAGCTGGCAGGTATTCGAAAGAAAAATAGTGGGAACCCTAAACTGACAGGTTAATCCACCTCATCAATCCTAATCTGACAGGCTAAGATGTCTCAATCTATGCTGGCTAGCACCACAAAAAGTTTACAAAATAATATTTAGAACATGGTTCTTGAGCTCTATTAATGGATTGGATCCATAGATGAACATTACGCATAATTTAGAAAGGGGGCCTTGATGATTTGCTGGAGAGTTCTTGGATTAGGAAACTTAATTCTCGATTATCTTAGAAAAGGGCTTAAATCTTGCTTTTGAGAGATGAGTTTGATAGAAACCCTAATCTTGTAGTTGAGAGCATAAGAGAGGGTTTTGAAGATGCTTAACTAAAGAAAAATGGTCAAAATTATTCCTCTTTAGGGTTATAAGTCGTGGAAGGTGAAGTAAATGACCAAAATAGCCTTGCAAAAATGCCATTGAATTGTTGGAAAAATATAATTGTCACCATCCGTGACAGACCGTCAGGTCTGTCATAGGCCGTCACGAATGGTCATCACAAAAGGGGTCCAAATTCTTGATTTTCTGCCCCGGGATGACGACGTTATCAGAAATTTTGTCAGAATGTGACGACTTCATCAAAAGGGTCATCAGAAACGTGATAGCCCAACAGAAATGTCGTCACCGTTTTCCAGATTGACATGCTTGAATAAAATAGGGATAACTCTTTGCTCCGATATCTAATTTAGGAAAAATTGGTATCGTTGGAAAGATAATTCAATTATATATCTACTGATAGGTCATGATCTCAAAAATTCCAAGTATAATGAGAGATATGCTCATTTGAAGTTGACTATACCAATATCCTTCTCAAGAATTCAATCGGTAAGGAATGTTTTGATTCGTCTGATAGGTAGGAGTTATTTGAAGCCTTAATATACATTTAAATTACTCATAAAACTATAAAATAACCATGATGTACTATGAATAAGCTTGGTACATGGCTCTAATATTGGTTTGGATTTTTTGGGTATTTCTGGGGGCTTGGCTGCCGAGTTAATGACAAATTCCATATAGCCCATGGAATTACA
>NW_025861635.1:0-1019 GCF_002878395.1 Capsicum annuum
GGCCAGACCCATCCAAATGAACCAAGAAATGATGGAAATCTGCAAAAAGAAAATTGACCATCTTCTAAAGAATGGTATTATTAGAAGCTCTAATTCCCCTTGGAGTTGTTCTGCCTTTTATGTCAATAACAGTGCAGAAAAGGAGCGCGGAACCCCTAGACTTGTAATAAATTACAAGCCTTTGAACGCAGTATTAAAATGGATCAGACATCCAATTCCTAATAAAAGGGATCTACTAAAAAGGACATTCAAAGCCAACCTTTACAGTAAATTTGATATGAAGTCCGGGTTTTGGCAAATTTAAATTACTGAGAAAGATAAATATAAGACGGCTTTTAACGTCCCATTTGGATATTATGAGTGGAACGTCTTACCTTTTGGTCTCAAAAATGCTCTATCAGAGTTTCAAAACATTATGAACAATATTTTCAATCCCTATACTTATATGTCGATTGTTTATATTGATGACGTACTTATTTTCTCGGAGAACATTGATTCCCATTTTAAACATTTGAACACTTTCTTCAAAATTGTTAAATTTAATGGTTTGGTTGTTAGTGCCAAAAAAATGAAGCTCTTCCAGACATCTATAAGATTCTTAGGACATTACCTTCATCAAGGTAGCTATAAACCTATTTGTTGAGCCATTGAGTTCTCCTCCAAATTTCCTAATGAAATTACTGATAAGACTCAACTGCAAAGGTTTCTAGGAAGTCTCAATTATGTTGCGGATTTTATTCCTAACATTAGGCAGGTCTGTGAACCTCTTTATAAAAGACTCAAGAAAACCCCAGTTCCTTGGAGTCCTGATCAAACCAATGTGGTCATTCAAATCAAAAGCTTAGTCCAGAATCTTCCTTGCTTAGGAATTCCTAACCCTGAAGCCTCCATGATAGTTGAAACTGATGCTTTAGATATAGGGTATGGTGGGATCTTGAAGCAAAAGGTTAATGATAGTTCTCCTGAACAGCTAGTCAGATTCACATCCGGAATATGGAATTCTGCACAAAAGAATTACA
>NW_025861636.1:0-3992 GCF_002878395.1 Capsicum annuum
CCCCTTATTCACCTCCTCGACTTCAACATCAATCACTGATATCACTTAAAGTTTCATGGGTTGTTTCTTTGTTTTGCATACTCAAAAGCAGACCTTATCTTTATGCACTCTAAACCTCATCTCATCCAACTCTAAGTCACCAATGGCTCTTTCAGTGGCTAAGAAAGGTCCACCAATAATGATGGGTACCTTTTGGTCTATTTTGTAATCTAGAACCATGAAGTCCACTGAAAGTATGAACTTGACCATTTTGACAAGAACATCAGACAAAATCCCTATCAGTCTCTTGAGAGATCGATACACCATTAATAATCTCATATATTTTGGAGTTGGATTGTCCAATCCAAGCTTTTTGTATATAACAAAAGTCATGAGGTCTATACTCACACCGAGATCGCATAGAGCTTTTGGAAACATATGTGTTTCGATTGTGCAAGGGGTGGTGAAAGCTCCAGGGTCTTCCTTTTTTTCTGTAGTTTTGCGATTCATGATAACACTACAACCATGGGTGACTTCAATTGTGTCACCTTCGATGAGCTTCTTCTTTGACATCAACTTTTTCATGAGCTTAGCATATCTCAGGATCTCTTGAACTACTTCAAGTAATGGGATATTAGTTGAAAGATTGCTAAGCTTAGCCATAAATTTCTTGAGTTTTTCACCCTCCTCTTTTCTATAAAATCTTTTAGGAAATAGGGGAGGGATTTGGATTATAGGCATCATATCATTGTGTGGCTTCTCACTTTCAACCACCTCATCATCAACTTCCACCGATTCCTTTTCATTTTCTTATTTCTCATGAGATTTGGGTAGCACATCTTTTGGCTTAACCTTAGGCATCTTTTCACCTAAATCTTATTTCAAGTGATCACCAAGGTTCTTACCACTTTTAGTGACTATTAATAAAACTTGAGCTTCATTTTTTGGGTTCACAATAGTGTCACTAGGATGACCACCCTTTGTCCTAGCATTCAATTGAGTGGAAATTTATTTGATTTGAGTATATAATTGCTTAATGGAGGCAGAGTGGGACACCAAGGTTTGATTAAGTTGCAAGAAATCACTTTTCATTGCACGGACTATTTTTTCTGTTTCTTTCATTCTCATCAAAATCCTTGCCAAAATATCTTTGGCTTTGTACTTGTCGGGGTTGATGGTGCTACCATCGTTTTTCTTCTCCCACTCAAGAGGGGGCATATATCGGTCATAATCATGATCTTTGTCCATCCAATCACGGTCACATTTATGGTCCATCCAACCTTGATTCCTACCTTGCTTTGATAGGCGAGGCGGGAACCCTCCGAATAGTTTGCCAAGTATCGAATCTCCTCATTGAACTTTTTATCCTCTTCATCATCCTCATAGGATTTTGATTCCATAGCATTTACCATTTTTACGAGTGTACCCATCACATTCTTTGTCAAAAGCTCTAATTGTATCATCATCTTAGCCATATTCTCCTCTCTTTTTCATCTCATTTTCTTTGTTCCTTGTGAACCAAGGATGTAGTGGGAGAACTCTTAGGAACCTCAGCATCTCGGATATCCAATCCCTGGTTTTGTTTAGTAACCTCTTTAAGAAAATTCATTGTTGTATGATAATGTAACTTCAAATGAGAGCCCCTCGCTGCATTGTCCACCACAGTTTTATTGAGTGGAATAAGAGCACGGTAGAAGATTTAGAGAAGTATCGCCTCTGGGACCTCATGGTTTGGACATTGCATTAGTTTTCCATTGAATCTTTCCCACAAAACATACAAATATTCTCCATTCAATTTCCTAAAATCGATGATCTCATCCCTTAATTAAAGCATTTTGGATGGTGGGAAATATCGGTCAAGAAGGCCATGGTGAGTTAATTCCATGAAGTGATAGACCCGGCCAGAAGAGATAAAAGCCATAATACTACCTCTCCAATTAGAGAAAATGGGAAGAGAAGAAGCTAGTTGGACTCTTGGATTATGTTTGCAATATCAAAGGGTGCACACACCTCTATAAAATTTTTCAAATGAAGGTTGGGGTCCTCATAAGCTTGCCCCCCAAAAAGTCCCTTTCATTTACAACATGTGCAATATGACACTTATGACATGAAAGACACTGTTATCATAAGTAGGTAGGATACGAATGGAACTTGAATGACCAATGTTATTGAGTTGCCCCTCATCATCAAAAGGGCCATCAAAAGACCCGTCTTGACTAGCATTCTCACTCATGGTTCTATTTATTCTACAGAGATCACCTAGAGGAAATCAAAAACAACAACCAAAATAAATATACACCACAACGGGTATGCCCTAAGTAAGAATCAATATCTCACAACTGAAAACTAAATTTCACTCCCCAACAACGGCACTATTTTGATAATGCTCACCTGAATCCACAAGGAGTGAAAAGTAGAATTGTAGTCTTATGGGTCTTAACACTTACTAAAAAATCACCTAAAGTGCAAATAGAGTAAAAAGCATGATTTAAAATATGGGATTTTGGTTTTGGGATAGTTTGTGTTAATAGTAACTTAATTTCACAAACTGCACAGCAATTGTAATTTAACTTTGATATAAAGAGAATCTTGGGATTATGACTACCTAAGGGAAAATTAAGTAAGGGTAAGTGTAGACTGGTGGACATACTAATTAATAATATGGTAGGCTAGGTCTAGGGTCCTTGAGACTAGCATGTCAACAAAACCTTAAGAATTTCACCTATTGAACATTTTGGATACCTAACAAATGTTTAAATTATATTCACCTAGTACCTCAATTGGGTATCCCTATTTTTAGAAAGATACCCAAGATGTAGTCAACTTCATACTCACTCTTATGTCTAAGATAGTGAGAATTAGTAAACCAAATCCATTAATTATCTACTATTGCCTTGTTTCCCACATCCCTCTTTCAAGGATGATGTGGGTTTCAAAAGTTCACCCAAACCCCTCTTTCAAGGATGATTTGAGATTTCAAGAGCTTAAGGTTTTCACCCACACACCCATTTTGAGTATTTAGGGCTTTCACCCATAAAGCCCAACTAATTTAATTAAGTAATAGTAGAACCCATATCAACTAACAAGAATATATGCAAATACTTCACAACCCATGACTAATTTTACGTTAGTTCAGCATAATCCCAAGACTAAAACATAGCTACTCATGAAGAAAAGAAATAATCATATATCAAAACGATTATTCAAAGCATCCATTCTTCATAACTACCAAAATCCGACTCTCCAAATCAAATTAAATTTTTTTCCCAAATTAGGGCTTTAATTTTAAATTCAAAGTATTGTTAGTCACTCGAATGCCCAAAATCAGAAAGAGTCTTAAGCTTTTAAGGGATTAGGAGTCGGCTGCTAAAAATTACAAAACTACCCCTGGGCCTAATCCCGTGTTGCTGCGATCGCACTAGCTTTGCTGCAATCATGACTACCACAACCATGGGTAGATCCATTTAATCATGGTTTCTTACCTTCTTGACTGTCCATGATCGCGCCCTCAAACAACAGTTGCAGTAACTGAGTCTTGTTTCTTCTCTAGGTCTTCTAGCTGTACTTCTTTTCTCTCTTTTTATCCGTTTTAGCTCAAGTCCACATATTTCCATATCATGACATGTATGCCTACAAAGTATGGTTATTATTGAATTTAATGATATATATATATCTTATTTATATATTCAAATCATGGTAATGTACGTAAATGTTTAGTAAAAATAAATGGTAAACTCACTACTCATCAGGTAGGACATAAAATTCTAGGTCTCAAATGAGTGTAGTCAGAAGGCGTAGTTACTCAACATGTGAAAAGTATGGAATATTCCATCCTGGTGACTCTTTGATGGGAAAAGAAGATTTTTATAGTTATGGAAAGCTGGGCCATAAGATCAAGGAGTGTCCATATATTAAGCAGGGAAGTAGGGATATTTATCCTCGGACTCAGGTTACTACTATACCAGCTTAGCCAAGTCGCCCAGTTTCTCCACAGGGTGCATCATCCAGTACCG